>NC_084508.1:19283276-19303276 GCF_024500385.1 Phyllopteryx taeniolatus | reverse complement strand
TGCAGGAAATGTAAATGTTAACATGAGGCCATCTCTGTCTGAGACATTGCATTTGCTCATGCTTTCTTGTACTGGCCAAACACATGCATGTACATAAACACACAAAACAACAATGGCATTACTCCCTATTGTGAAGTGAGGAGAGATATTTTCAAAATAGAAGTGCAGTGCTTACTTTTTACATTTTATCTTAATAAGAAGAGGGCCTGTCAGAGACCGTGGAAAGGCCGAATGTGGCCCGCAGACCGTTTTATGCCCAGGTCTTGTCTAAGGTATTGGTGACCCAGATTAACCAGTACCATAAACCTGAGGCTTACATCTCCAAGTGGAAGGGGTACAGTAATATATCCCTACTGTATGTATAAAACTCAGATACCTGTAAAATGAAAAGTGTAACCTTTATTTACAACCTTTTTTCTATATGTTAAGCAAAGCATTGTAATCCAAACAACTATTTAAAATGTCATAAAACAGTTTTTTTTGGTCACTCTTATGCCCATTATTATGAGTGATAAACATCAAGGATTAACTGTGTAGTTTTCCAGAGACAATATACTGTGCTGTGAAAAAGTATTGGCCCCCTTCTCAAATTCTTATATTTTTGCATAGTTTCCCCACTTCAATGTTTAAGATCATCAAACAAATGTAAATATCAGACAAATATAACCCAAATTAATTTAAAATGCTGTTTTTAAATAGTGATCAGTGGTGAACCTTCCCAAGAGTGGCCAGCCTACAAAGATTACCACATGACTCATTCAAGAGGCTACAAAGGAACTCAGGACACCTTCTTTAGAACTGCAGGCCACCCCTCCCAGGTCAGTGTTCATGACACAACAATAAGGAGGAGACTGGGCAAAAATGGCATCAATGACAGAGTTCCAAGCCGAAAACCACTGTTGACCCAAAAGAACATTAAAACTTGTCTTACTTTTGCAAAAAAAACATCTGAATGATTCCCAAGACTTTTGGGAGATTATTATATGGACTGATGAGATGAAAGTTGAGCTTTTTGGAAGGTCTGTATCTTGTTAGATCTGGCATAAATGTAGAATCACATTTCAGAAAAAGAACATCATGCCAACAGTCAAACCTGGTGGTGGTAGTGTGATGATCTCATGCTGCTTCACTCCTTCAGGACCTGGACAACTCGCTGTGATTGATGGAACCATGAATTCTGCTCTTTAACAGTAAATCCTGAAGAAGAATGTTCAGCCATCAGTTTGTGACCTCAAGATAAAGTGCACTTGGGTTCTACAGCAGGATAACAATCCAAAACACACCAGCAAGTCAACCTTTTAATGTCTTAAAAAACAAAATTAAGGTTTTGGAGTCGCCTAGTCAAAGTCAGACTTGAATCCAACTGAAATGCATGGCATGACCTTAAAAAGGCTGTTCATGCTCAAAAACATTCCATTTGTGCTGAATTCAAACAATTCGGCAAGGAAGAGTTGGCCAAAATATCTCCACAGAGATTTGAAAGACTCATTGCCAGTTATAGAAAACACTTGATTTCAGTTGTTGCTGCTGAGGACGGCCCAACTAGTTCTTAGGTTTAGGAGGCCATTACTTTTTCAAACAGGGCCAGGTAACTTTGAATAGTTTTTTTTTTTCCTTGATAAATGAAATCACCATTTACAGACAGCATTTTAAGTTCACTTAGGTTATATTTCTTTGATGATCCTAAACATTCAAGTGGGGAAAATATGCAAATTTTTTTATCGAGAATAGAGAATTTGAGAAGGGTGCCAATACTTTTTCATTAAAATATATTGTCACTGTAATTCTGTGTTGAGCCATAACATCCGCATTGAAGCGGCAGAATGTCACAACTGGAAATAAAGAGCTACAGTATAATGAAGGGGCGTATTTGATAAATCGGAAAATTGATCACGTAATGAAAGCTAACACTGTGACATACTTTCTATCCCTCCCACCCAATCTGAACAAGGGAATGTGTCTGTACATTTGACTGTGAGAGTAAAGAAAATATATCAATGTAATTTATGACAATCATGCTCAGTATTGATTGTCCCTTTCAGATAGGTGTTTATTACTGTGATTGTAGTTTAAGCTGTGGTGATCTGCATCGCAACATTAAGACAGGAATGTCCAAACTCTAGTCAGTTGTTTTTTTTAGTAGCTCGTGACATATTCTACAAATACCATTTTAGTGAAGCCGCATTACGCTTGTCTGCATGTGTCATACTTTTGACACTGCATTGTGCTGTTCTAATAAGGTAGGGGCAATAAAGAAAATGAGTAATAAGAAGAGTAGTGTGTATGATGTCTCTTGTGTGAATGAAATGTAATTCCAGGCACGCCGGACATTATTGCCATACAACATAATGTTCGAAGACACGATGGGACAGCATGAGATGAAGGACCATGAGCCTGCAAGCTCAACTACACTTTTCTATGCTAAGAAAAAAATGACACAATTGCTAGCCAACTCACCTTTTCGTGCTGTTTTTGGTCCCAAGGAGAGAATAAATTTCACATTTGGGTCTAGAACTAACGAAGTTTCAGAAACCCTGAACAACAGCATATTCATTTTTGTCCAGAAGCTCTCTCAGGGTACTCTGATTTCATAAGGAGGTATTTTAATGGCATACTCAAAATTGCCCCTAAGTGTCAAAAAAGCATGTGAATGGATGGGTGAATGGTTGCCTGTTTTTATGTGCTGGCTCCATGATTGACCTGCAATTGGTCCAGGGTGGACAGCGCTTCAAGCTGCTGGTGTATGCAATAAAAAGGTGGATGTAAAAACAATCTTGTGAAAACATCCATCCATCCATCCATCCATTTTCCACACCGCTTATCCTCACTAGGGTCGCAGGCGTGCTGGTGCCTATCTCAGCTAACTCTGGGCGAGAGACAGGGTACACCCTGAACTTGTCACCCGCCAAATGCAGGGCTCACATAACCAAGCAACCATTTACATTCACATTCATACCTACGGACAAATTAGAGTCTTCAGTTAACATACCATGCATTTTTTTGGTAATGTAGGAGGAAAGAGGACTACCCGGAGAAAACCCACACAGGCACGGGGAGAACGCGCAAACTCCAAACAGGAGATGTCGTCCACCATGCCGCCTTGTGAAAACGTGGGGTATTATTTGAAGAATGTGTCATGATGGTTGTGGTTGTTGTCTGCCCCCTGGCTCGTACACACCTGCTCCTCATCTTCCCCACCCGTGCCTTCTTCTTCTTCTTCTTTTCCTTTCGGCTTGTCCCGTTAGGGGTCGCCACAGCGCGTCATCCTTTTCCATGAGAGCCTATCTCCTGCATCCTCCTCTCGAACACCAACTGCCATCATGTCTTCCCTCACGACATCCATCAACCTTCTCTTTGGTCTTCCTCTAGCTCTCTTGCCTGGCAGCTCCATCGTCATCATCCTTCTACCAATATACTCACTCTCTCTCCTCTGGACGTGTCCAAACCATTGAAGTCTGCTCTCTCTAACTTTGTCTCCAAAACATCGAACCTTGGCTGTCCCTCTGATGAGCTCATTTCAAATTTTATCCAACCTGGTCACTCCGAGAGCGAACCTCAACATCTTCATTTCCGCCACCTCCAGCTCTGCTTCCTGTTTTCTCTTCAGTGCCACTGTCTCTAATCCATACATCATGGCTGGCCTCACCACTGTTTTATAAACTTTGCCCTTCATCCTAGCAGAGACTCTTCTGTCACATAACACACCTGACACCTTCCTCCACCCGTTCCAACCTGCTTGGACCCGTTTCTTCACTTCCTGACCACACTCACCATTGCTCTGGACGGTTGACCCCAAGTATTTAAAGTCCTCTACCCTTGCCATCTCTTCTCCCTGTAGCCTCATTCTTCCCCCACCATCCCTCTCATTCATGCACATATATTCTGTTTTACTACGGCTAATCTTCATTCCTCTTCTTTCCAGTGCATGCCTCCATCTTTCTAACTGTTCCTCCAGCTGCTCCCTGGTTTCACTGCAGATCACAATGTCATCTGCAAACATCATGGTCCACGGGGATTCCAGTCTAACCTCATCTGTCAGCCTATCCATCACCACTGCAAAAAGGAAGGGGCTCAGGGCTGATCCCTGATGCAGTCCCACGTCCACCTTAAATTCTTCTGTCACACCGACAGCACACCTCACCGCTGTTCTGCTGCCCTCGTACATGTCCTGTATTATTCTAACATACTTCTCTGCCACTCCAGACTTCCGCATGCAGTACCACAGTTCCTCTCTGGGTACTCTGTCATAGGCTTTCTCTAGATCTACAAAGACACAATGTAGCTCCTTCTGACCTTCTCTGTACTTTTCCATCAACATCCTCAAGGCAAATAATGCATCTGTGGTACTCTTTCTAGGCATGAAACCATACTGTTGCTCGCAAATACTCACTTCTGTCCTGAGTCTAGCCTCCACTACTCTTTCCCATAACTTCATTGTGTGGCTCATCAACTTTATTCCTCTATAGTTGCCACAGCTCTGCACATCACCTTTGTTCTTAAAAATGGGCACCAGTACACTTTTCCTCCATTCCTCAGGCATCTTCTCACGCACTAGAATTCTATTGAACAAGCTGGTCAAAAACTCCACAGCCACCTCTCCTAGATGCTTCCATACCTCCACAGGAATGTCATCAGGACCAACTGCCTTTCCATTTTTCATTCTCTTTAATGCCTTTCTAACTTCCCCCTTACTAATCATTGCCACTTCCTGGTCCACCACACTTGCCTCTTCTACTCTCCCTTCTCTATCATTTTCCTCATTCATCAACTCCTCGAAGTATTCTTTCCATCTACCTAGCACACTGCTGGCACCAGTCAACATATTTCCATCTCTATCCTTAATCACCCTAACCTGCTGCACATCCTTCCCATCTCTATCCCTCTGTCTGGCCAGCCTGTATAGATCCTTTTCTCCTTCTTTAGTGTCCAACCTGCCATACATGTCATCATATGCCTCTTGTTTTGCCTTTGCCACCTCTACCTTTGCCCTGTGTCGCATCTCAATGTATTCCTTTCGCCTCTCCTCGGTCCTCTCAGTGTCCCACTTCTTCTTAGCTAACCGTTTTCCTTGTATGATTTCCTGTACTGTGAGGTTCCACCACCAAGTCTCCTTCTCTCCTTTCCTGCCAGAAGATACACCAAGTACTCTCCTGCCTGCTTCTCTGATCACCTTGGCTGCAGTGGTCCAGTCTTCTGGAAGCTCTTCCCGTCCACCGAGAGCCTGTATCACCTCTTCCCGAAAAGCTGCACAACACTCGTCCTGTCTCAGCTTCCACCACATGGTTCTCTTCTCTGCCTTTGTCTTCCTAATTTTCCTCCCCACCACCAGAGTCATCTTACACACCACCATCCTATGCTGTCTAGCCACACTCTCCCCTACCACTACCTTACAGTTGGTAACCTCCTTCAGATTACATCGTCTGCACAAGATGTAATCCACCTGTGTGCTTCTACCTCCGCTCTTGTAGGTCACCCTATGTTCGTGCCTCTTCTGGAAAAAAGTGTTCACTACAGCCATTTGCATCCTTGTTGCAAAGTCTACCACCATCTGTCCCTCCAAGTTCCTTTCCTGGATACCGTACTTACCCATCACTTCTTCATCACCCTTATTACCTTCACCAACATGTCCATTACAATCTGCACCAATTACGACTCTCTCTCTGTCTGGGATGCTCAGAACTACATCATCTAGCTCCTTCCAGAATTTCTCTTTCACCTCTAGGTCACATCCTACCTGTGGGGCATAGCCACTAATCACATTACACATAACACCCTCAATTTCAAATTTCAGCCTCATCACTCGATCTGATACTCTTTTCACCTCCAAGACATTCTTAGCCAACTCTTCTTTTAAAATAACCCCGACTCCATTTCTCTTCCCATCTACACCATGGTAAAATAATTTAAACCCTGCCCCTAAACTTCTAGCCTTACTGCCTTTCCACCTGGTCTCCTGGACACACAATATATCAACCTTCACAATATATCAACCTTCACAATATATCAACCTTCTTCCCCACCCGTGCCTTGTTTACCCTAATTACCCCATGCATTTAACCTCATGTCTCATTCTTTCTGGTCACCAGTTCGTTGTACTTTGTCATCACGTTCCAGCATTCCTTATTTCAACGTCACTGACTCATAGTAAGCCTAAACATTGTTTTGATTATTGACCTTGCCTTTTGCCTCACGTTTTTGGATACTGTTGCCTTTGCAGATTGCCTGTCTGAGGATCGACCCTGCCCGTTTATTAAACTTTACTCTTTTTTTTTTTAAACTGTCCATTGTATTGGAGTTGTGAATTTTGGATCCTGTCCTTTGTTCCGTTCATGACAGAATGTGCTGTTGAGCCAGCCTAGGATGATTTTTGTCTAATTATCTGTCTGGATTTATGCAGTATCCCACTTGCATCTGTCTCTGAAAAAGGCCATAGGAAAATTCCAGTAGCGAATAGGAATGTTGTCGGTTGAACCAATAGTAGCGGCTCAGCAAACATCGTTTTTCTTTTAACTTTCAATTCTCCCAAGCATCCGAGCTTCACAGCCCCTTGGGCTATTGCCTTTCTCAATCTGTCCCTGGAGAGACAGGAGTTATGGTCCCTGTCGATTGAGGAGAAAGGGATGTTATTCCCCTGTCACCTACTGGCCGTGCCGCCATCCTCTCTGCCCTGATCTACGGCCCGATTCACCCCTCTTTTCCCCCTCCCTTTCTCTTCCCCACTATGGCTCATCGTAAGCTGCCAGCATGTCGTTGCCATGGGTTGTTGAGATGCATATGATGAAGAACAGTTCTGTGGAATGAAGTAGCAAGACTGATATTGGTTTTGTGGTACTGTTGGCAGCTGCAGTATAGTGGTGATACTTCAGTGCTGAGGTGGTCAGTAATGATGTTTCCCACGTGTAAATACAGTTAATACTTAAACGCACGAGGGGCAGGACACAAAGTATGAGTGAGGATGATATTGCAGCTTAAAAAATCAATTTACAAAACTTTGCTTTATATCTATATCTAAATATACTGTAAGTTTTCTGGGGCTTTATACCCCTAGCAGGATCACTCATGGCAAACAGGACCTAGCTAAGGGACCAGACAAAGCACAGCTCAAAGATCCTCTATGATAACAAACACTTTTGGAGCCCCCCTCTGGCGCCAGGCCTGGAAGTGGGCTCGATGGTGAGCACCTGGTTGCCGGCCATGTAGCCGTGGGACCCGGCTGGGCACAGCCCAAAGAGCCAACGTGGGTCCCCCTTCCAATGGGCTCACCACCTGTGGGAGAGTCCAAGGGGGTCGGGTGCGCAGAGAGGATCTTGGCGGTCCGATCCCTGGTTGCAGAAGCTGGCTCTTGGAATGTGCAATGTCACCTCTCCGGCAGGGAAAGAGCCTGAGCTTGTATGCAAGGTCGAGAAGTTCCGACTATAGTCGGACACACCTCGACACACAGCATTTCTTTTGGCTGGTGTATTGGCTCCCCCTTGCCATAACATTTTTGGACCGCAGATGAGGAACATTGTACATTGTACCACATCAGTCTATGATAGTGACTTCTTCTTGCTTATATTTGAACACTGAGCCCGTAGTTGTTTCTTACTCACTGTGGATGTGGGGTTTCGAAGAGTCCATTCCTCCCACTTTCTCTGCATGTATTCCCTTTCACTGGGTTTATGACTATAATTGTACTGTAGTAACACTCTATTGGCAACATAGTAACACTCCTTCAGTCCCTTGTTTTCTGCCCTGCTACATGAATGTCTATGACACTATCAGTATATGCACTCATCCAAGCTGACATGAAGGGTCTTGCCTAAGGACCCACCTGGATGTTACCGTTCAACCAGGATTTGGTGTACAATTAAAATATTTGAGCAGTATAATAAAGCAGTTTTAAATATGAATGTAATATTTCGGTATAGGCCTAAATTCAAATTCATTTTTTGCACAACAGTAATTTAGGGCCATATTATCCTGTTCGTGTATAAGTCCTTTTTTTACACGTCTGGCTTGCACACTTCCAAGGTACACGCATTCTCTTGTAATGACTTCTGGCATACCCACCATGCAAAATAATCATAATACTGATAATGCATGTATGCTTAGTGCTTTTCAGGGCACTCAAAGATGCTTTACAATTGCATACATTCGGTCACTCCACAGTCACACCCAAGTGGTGGTAAGTTACTTGTGTAGCCACTGCTGCCATGGGGCAGTCTGACTGACATTCTCCGCCCACAGCCCCTCTGACAACCACCAGACATCCAACCACATTCATTCACAATGTGGGTTAAGTGTCTTGCCCAGGGACACATTGACATGTGCTTGGACGGGGATATGGCAACTCTCTGGTTGCAGGGCATACACTTACCCTCTGTGCCACGCCACCCCAAAAATGGCTCATGTGTGTGCAACTACCCACGAGGTGCGACTCACTGAAGTCTGAGGCTGGGTGTAAATCACGGAAAATGGATGTGTTCCTAAGACATGTGAATGTCATAGAAATCCAGTTGGAAAATATGTTAAACTTTAAATGTGAAATTAACTTCCGTAACGGCTACGGAAGTTAAACGTCGCCAGTGATATGTGCGCACTGCTATGCCCACTGCTCCAACACACTTTGTAGAAGAGCATGTTTTTTGATTCTGTATGGAATAAATCCAACAAAAGTAATTTAATCAGAATACTGTGCTTGTGCCTGACACGTTTGGAGGTCCATCAATAAAAAATGGGGGTATGCCTGCCATTCTATAGATCAGCGGCACCTCAATCTTTCTTGCACAACAGACCGGGTGAGTCACTTTAATGTTCGGCCATCTGCATAATGTGGTAAGGACACATTACGGCCGTTAGGCAGTCGAAGAAATCATGGACGTACAGTTTTGGAAAAAGCTTCAGGGAAAAGGCCTGAGGTCAAATGTCAAAACACCGGGAAAACATCTCTAGGGTTTTATTTCTGTGGCTAAGGTACTGTAAAAGAACAATTAAAAGTCAACAAACATGGCAGCCTGCAGAAAGCACCACCAATGAACAAGCAACGCTGACATCAATATATCCAATATGTGCTAAAGGGATGACTTCCATGCCTCAGAGAGCTCAGATCCATTTCTATAATGGCCAACACTCAACGTCCTTTCGGCCCTGTGCACCATCCTAAGTTTTGAGGGTCTTTCTGGGTGAAGCAATAAATAAGCACATAAATGCTGTAGATGAATAACCCAAGAACGGAAGCCTGTGTAGCTTGGCCATCCATCATCCATCCTATTACCACGCACTGAGCAGCACCTGCAGTACTGTATGTATAATGCAGTCAACCTCTGTAAGCAGATACAAATTCAGCGCATTCACAACCTCAATTTGTTATACCTGACAATACCACAGCTTATGCTCTGTTGTTACACTGAATTATGAATAGATTTTCCTCTAAGGACTTTGGTCGGCATGTGACATCGTAGCATTCCTATTCAGAACGGCTGCATAAAAGAAATTTTAGTTTACGCTCTGCAACGACTGGGCGAATATGCATGAACAGTTTACCTTAAAGCTACTTAAGAACCACAAAAGAGGCTCAATTTTTCATGTTTTCATTTGTTTCAATGGGTAGGATGAATTTTGAATGCCAGAGCATACTCTGGGTGCACTTGTTTGAATGATTTCTTTCAAAATAATCAAAGGGTTTGACATGATGATACAGGTTAAACAAAAACAAAACCAATTTAGAATTTATGTTGTAATGTATGACAGTTTTCTTTTTTTTTTTTTAATAGGAGTTTAAAAAAAAAAAAAAAGTACCAGTTGGTAGCAAAACACAGCCATATATCGTGGCATAAACACATCCAGTGAATCCTATCCACATATTTACCAATCACTTTGAAATGCATAATGGACGCAGCAAAAAAGCCTCAAATTTAATTTGTGAAAAAAACATAGGGAAGTTGTAAGGAAAATTTTTTAAAATCTTGGCTGAACCATTGAGCCTTGTTTGGTCAACCCAGATGAAGAATGACTGCTCCTCACTTTGCATCAGCAAGAGAATGAACATGGACCTATAAGTGCTCTATAAATAAAGTTTTGATTGATAATTAATTAAATAAATACTTAATTATATATTGTTACGTTCACATTAATTTCACCAGTCACAATAAAAAGCTGTGTTAACATGGTAGTGTGGGGAATACAAATAGAATGCTGATAGCGTAATTCCCACTATATCACAGTTCCACTCCACTGCAGTTTTACTGTTATTAGAATAATTATTTTTTATATTGTTTGTACAATATTTTTGTATTATCCATTGCTCTTAGTCTCTCGTAATATATTATGTTTAAATGTGTTTGTATTTTTTTAAAAGTGCTATAAAAACATGCCTAGGGTGTATTTAAATAAGGTATTTCTATATAAAGGATTTCACTTGTTGCGGGGGTGGACTGGAATGTAACACCTACAATGGAGGGGGATTACTGCATGCAGATAATCAGTTTATGAAAAGATAAATTGATTGACATATAAATAACTACTTTATACACAGATAAATAACTTTTAATGACAGATAACATCATTACATATCATCATATACATTATAATTATTAATACTGTATAATATGATATATTACAGATGAAAAAAAATGACCTGGTGATTATTTATCATTTTACTCGAAAACATTCCTTTTTAGAGCAGTGGAAGAGCCTGATGTAAGCATTATCAGTGTGGTTTTGATCTCTCAACAGGCAGTAGGACCTCTGGATACAGAGACAAATTTGCTCAACTTTTTTTTAGCTTTTCGGACAAATGCTGTCTAAATTCGCGAGCAAAGCCATGTCTGTTTAAGTACGTAGCTGCCATGTTGAATTGATACTGACAGTTTTATTAATGTTGATTTAACTTAAGAAAGATTATTGACAAAGACTCACTAGATTTTACTGTAAATAACAAATGGTGTTTGGCTATGAAAGGACATATGCGTATTTTATGGTCACAAAATATTTTAAATAAAAAAGTTCAGTCATTGAAGCCGCTGTGTCAGATGTAGATGTGTACGTACATACCGGTAATATATGACTGTAGTATGAGTGAGAGCACGAACCAAAGCATTTTGTAGTTGGGGTTCGTTTCGTGGCAAACACGCACTTCCTTCCCACTAGGCCTGTCACGATGAAAAAAAAATTAAAGATATATTTTCCCAAAAACTATCACAATAAATGACATTGTTTTTTTAATGCCTATGAAATCATGAAAAATAAGGCCCTTATTATTATTTAGTTATTATTTTTTTGTTTTTTTGCTTTTAAATCTGTATTGTTGTTATCAATATTATTTTTAATAATTATTATTGTTATTATTAGAATTTCCTTTCGTATTTCTCTATTTGAGGTTCCATATTTTGTCTATTTAGACCTCCATAGAGTGACTCTCTAACATGGACTTAGTATAAAAGTGTCAATTTCCTTCTTAAAAAAAAAATGTGTCCAGAAAAGACCCCTTTGACAGACATCTGTTTGAGCCAGTTTTGTATCAGCTTTGTCCATATTTGGCTAAGACTGCCATCTTTCCTATGATTGGTTGCGTCCATGTAGAAGGCCCAAGCCTCACTACTTGTGAAAGCACATGTGTTTGTTATTTTGACAGTGCTGGCTTGGGGGCGGAGAGGCAGGCAGAGATCTTCGCTACTGACGTAGATAAGGTAGAGAAATTTGAAATACCTGATTTCGATCGTTTGCGACAGAGACCTTGTTTTTAACGACTTATAAATTGTTTTTATCAATCGTTTTTTTTAATGTTTAAAAATAATCCCAACTACTGTGCTGAATAGACGACAGACCTCCATCTTAATAAATGACGTGACGTTCACGACGAAATGCGCATGTCGCACGGTTCTTCCAATTAAATGTAGTGCACATGTATACACCCGATCGGAATAGATCACGTCACATGTAAACAGTTGACCAGGCATCTGAAATAGGAATGATTTAAATAAGAATGACAAAAAAGTCTCCATGTAAACCTGGTGGTTGGTCCGTTGAAAACAAGCCCTTCCCTTGTCAATCAAACGTTGACGTTCGCTGTAGTCAACTACTGGCTGAATAACGTGTGCCACTGCGATAATGCTTAACAAACAGTTTATGTTCCTGTGTTTGTGTTAATTGGGGACTAACACACACAGCAACTTGGAGCGAAGCGCTGATGTTTTAAACTACATTGCCACGATGGAGCGAGCCGTTTAGCTCCTTAACTCACTAGCTCGGTAGCTCATGAAATCCCGAGCTAGCTAACAATTAACTTTCCCTTAAGTGTCTCTATTGTTTGAATCTACACGCTCCACATGGACCAAGCCAACATCGGCAAGAGTGGAACGTTCCATGAGCCCACTAGTGGCTAATGACACAGCCATCCAATTCTGTCAGGTCACTGTGTGATCCGCATGCCAGCTAACCACAACAATGACAATTTATCGAGTCAGGAAAAATATCGTGTCCATTTTATTTTTTTAATGATAAGTCAATATATTACAGTACTTATCATGACAGGCCTACTTCCCACTCTCCCGTTACACCAATTTCTTTGAGCACACACTGCAGAAGCTAACACCAGGCTCCTTCAATTAGTGGCACCAACTTCCAAAGGGCTTTCCATCTCCACCTTTTTCCTCAGACCATGCCCAGCACCATTTGCATTTTTAAACATTTCTCAATTAATACTGTGTTTACACCGTGTTTAATAAATATAGCTTTCATTTTCCAAGATACGCAGATTGTATGTTGGGATTTGTTGTCACACTAATACTAGACAAGACTCGCCCAACTCTGCCTCTGATTGGCTAGCACTTGGTGGTTTGGGCTCATACTTTTGGCGGATTTACTCCTTTGATTCGCTAAAGTATGGAAGCACTTCAGCAACACACACACATACGTAGGGCGAGACGTGTCAAAAAAATTCATTCGACGGATTTCCTGCACTATGATGGAGTACTTTAAGCCATATGTACAATATGTGGTATGCTTTTTGTCAAAATACCCCACTATCAATAATTAATTCCACTTAAACTTTTCACCCCTTTTTCTAAGCCCCACCGAACCCAGCCTGTTTTGAGGGGGCAGTTATGTCTCCTACAAATAAAATTGGAGAGCCATGACCATGATGACCAGGGGCAGAGCTATGGGGTCACAATTAGGCGAGCAGCTACTACTTGTGGAAGCTGCAATCCAGAGTCCAAAGAAAAAAGTGAGCACTCATAAAGTAAAAATATTGTTTGTATTTTCACTCATGAAGGCACCTCGTCATCAAGAAGCCACAAAATTTAACTTGTCAGTGTCGATCCATGCATGGAGCACATGCAGTAGACACATCACCAAATACTGCATGTGTGGGATTGTATTTGTGCTTATAAAGAATGAATATACATCAAAAGGATAATTACAGTCAACTTGAGCCACACTGTTTGAAAATATAACTTGACATTGTCATTATGGCACAGCACTCATCATGGCTGTCCTGGTGAGGACTTGAACATGGGGAAATGGTACCCAGATGACACTGTCATTACACAATTGTTGTGGAGAATGGGATCCTGTTGCATGTCAATGAATTGGGCTAACTATGCATGACAAGTTTAGTTGTGTCAGAGAAGGTTACACAGGAGTAGTGTTGCCGGCAATAGACCAAATCACTTTCTAAAAACAAGGCCTCATATTTTCATAGGATACAAAGGAACATGTTAGGGAAAGAGGAATGGGTTAGTAGTGTCAAATATTAGTAGTTTTTAGGTATTTAAGGTAAAATCTGACTTACACAAACTGGAAATGACACCCAGGATCAGGTTTGCTCAGATAACTTTGATATGACCATCTTTCCATCTTCAGGGGAACCTCTAAAATGGAAACAATCTATTCCAGGAAGCTCGCTGAACAATTTGTTCAGATTTTTCTGGAGGTTTTAGAGTCAAACTGTCACCATTTTAAAATGTGCATTAACAGTACAGGTATATGTTTCACAAAAAACAATTTTTAACTGCAAATTGAACAACATTTAGGGTGTTCAACTTTGGAGAAGTTAGAAAATCTAACAGATTAACTGTTGAGCCCCAAGACACCATTTATACTGCAGCTGACATATTCAATTGAATGGAAAAGCTATTTTTTCTTAGGGTGATTGGTGATGAACAACGCTTTTGAAGAAGTTACTGTTGTGGGGGATCTAATATTGGCAGAAGTCAGCAGGATAGACAAGCTAGCCAATAGCCACATCAGGAATTAGATGGGCTTGCCCCGCTGCTTCTCTTCGGATGCATTATGCTGGAGCTCCCATTAAATCTATCAGCCTTTGGTACAAGCAGGAGAAGCCTTGTACTGGAGATGAAGGACTCCGCTGACTGTTTGATAAGAAGCGCAAAAGTTCCAATTCACACTGGCCGCAACTGGAAAGCATCTGCTGAAATGGAGAATGCAACACAAAGAGGTGATGGGGTCAACCCAGACAGGTCATGCTGGCCTAGGCTGGGCCGCTCCACAACAGTTCTGGTCCAAAGCCACCAAGAGGCAGAAGACCATGGTGGTGGACAAAGTCACCAGGGTAGAGCAGGAGTGCTTCCACATAACGGTCATAACATGCCCCCGGAGCATCTTCTGTGGTTCGGGAATGAGGTTGGCTGTCCGCTGTGCAGTACCACCAAGGCTACCTACCCTCCAGCATCTTCTATCAGGATGCAAGGTGGTGTCGCAGGATGCAAGGTGGTGTCGCTGGCCCCCCCGCCTGTGTGGGGTTTGCATGTTCTCCTCGTGCCTGCGTGGGCACTCCGGTTTCCTCCCACATGCCAAAACATGCATGGTAGGTTGATTGAATACTCAAGATTGCCCGGAGGTGTGAATGTGAGTGCGAATGGTTGTTTGTTTATATGTGCCCTGCGATTGGCTGGTGATCAGTTCGGGGTGTACACCGCCCCTCGCCCGACGATAGCTGGGATAGACTCCAGCACGCCCGCGAGCCTAGTGAGGAGAAGCGGTACGGAAAATGGATGGATGCCATTCTATATCCATATGGTTTCATATGATATTGGTCTACCCTCTTGCGGGAAGGCTTTCAACTAGGTTTAGTAGTGAGTTTATGGTAATGTTTGCCCATTCTCCTCGGAGCATATTTGTGATGTTGGACGAGAAGGCCTGGGCTCACTGTCCATTCAAAATCAACTCAAAAGGTGTTCTATCAGTTTGAGGGTAGGAATCTGTGCAGGCCAGTCAAGTTCATCCATACCAAATTCTCTCATCCATGTCTTTATGGACCTTGCTTTGAGCATCTGTGTTGGAACAGAAAGGAATACCCAAACTGTTTGACTGTTTATATGTAAAACAGCATATTGAGCCAAGGCACCCATTTTACATGAGAAATTCTCAAGATTCTCAAACAAAAATGTCACAAAAAATATGAATACTGAAAAATGGTGATCTCATCTCAATTAACTCACAAATTTACTTACTTGTGTAGTTGAACACAAAGCTACATGCAGGAAGTCATGACTTATTCTGTTGTATGAATGGGAGCAAGTGGGCACAAAGGTTAAAATTGTACTTTCTCCCATCTAATGGAAGAACATTTAATTGTTCTCCCTGTTACTATATGTTGCTGGCATAGATAGCGGCACAAAGATATTTGGAATTAATAAATAATTTTAAGGGGACCAATTAATTGAAATTGGATAATTTCCCATGACACCCCCAATAATCCCTTAGTGGCACACGAGTGCGCCACAGCAAATTGACTGGAGTTAATATAATAGTTTTTTAAAAGGCAGATTAAAATTAAGCTTTTTTTTTATTTCAAAGCATAAGACAACTATTTGGTCTTTGCCCGTTGAAATGGAAGCTTCAACAAAGCAAGAGGATGACATGAGTTTGCAGTGAGACCTGACATTTTATTCCTGTTGAAAAGGGTTCGCAACCTTCAATTTAGCCATTGTGTGGGGCCATCTCATCAGGAATGCAACACTCATTGCACATACACAAACACCCACATAACCTTTCCCCTTTCAATTCAATCCCCGACCACTACCACCAAAACTTCAATCCCTATTCTTTCATATTGCACGTCCTTCTCTTGTTTCTTTCTTTGTGCTTCCTCAGTATATCCACTTAACATCATCCGCTGTCTGTCCTACTATATGCAATGAGCAAACACTATACGTACAATTAGAAAAGGGATATAAAGTAATATATAATAATACAAACGCATATTGACAAAAAGTTTACCTTTTAGATACATACCACAAAACAATCACTCTGAGCAAGAGGTTTTGAAAGCCCCGGCCCCGCCTGTGTGGAGTTTGCATGTTCTCCCAGTGCCTGCGTGGGTTTTCTCCGGGCACTCCGGTTTCCTCCCACATCCCAAAAACATGCATTAATTGGAGACTCTAAATTGCCCGTAGGCATGACTGTGAGTGGGAATGGTTGTTTGTTTCTATGTGCCCTGCGATTGGCTGGCAACCAGTTCAGGGTGTGCCCTGCCTCCTGCCCGATGACAGCTGGGATAGGCTCCAGCATGCCCGCGACCCTAGTGAGGAGAAGCGGCTCAGAAAATGGATGGATGGATGGATTAAAACTTTAAGCATCCTAGTCAAACATGGATTTATATTTTGTGCGTTTTCATCCTAATGTAATCAAAGTATTACATTCAGCAGTATGATGATTATTTACAGTATAATTTATTGTTTGCATACTTTATGTTGTACAAGCCTTCCCCTATCAGTGTGTCCTTGCTACATTTAATTTACAGCAAGTCTGTACTGTACTGTATGTCTGAGTGCTCGGCCATAAAGTCAGTCAATCATGCACACGCAATTTGCATGTGGTAACATTGAGACAGGAGTAGATTGAAGCAGCAAATGGTCTGAATAATCTTATCTGACAAACATTTATTTTAGTGATTGTGTTACATTAAACACATTTGTGAGGCAGGGCCTCATTTGTCTGGTTACATGGTGGTCTCATTCGCATAAATGTGACACAGGCATTGACACTAACAACTGTGCACTGAGTGAGTGAGAGAGGCATTAAGAATGCCGAGGACCATGCAAATCATCTGTAAAAGAAACGCCGTGTATCAGAGTGAGGGCTGCATGACCCTGCACACACAGCACATGTAAAACACCAACACGGTTCACGTGGTTATGCCACAAACAATGATACAAATAATTTGTGTCAATAAATATTTTCTATTAAAGTGTCATACCAGAATACTGTAGCTGAATATATGTTGAACATCGTAACAATAACTACACATTTTCACAGAAATTCCAAGTCAATAAAGGACAGACTCCACTATTTATGGTTTTAGGCGATGCTATGGCATCTTTACTTCTTTGTACATGATTGTGCCTTTTAACTTCTTTCAGGAAAAAGAAGGCTTTTGTGCAAGCCCATAAGCTGCACATTTTGGTCTTTGGTTAAGTTTGACTCTGTTAATTGATTACTCTCCTATGAAGCACGATGGAAACATAAGAAAGAAGTATAAATAATGGACATTTTGAGATGACGTATAATTGAGTTGAGTAGAAGCGTATGCTTATCTCTCAACATACTACTTAGCCAGTAGTGAGGTGTTCTTATGATGATCAGCACCTAAGCAACTGACTGCGCAGATACAGAGTGAAGTATATATTAAGGTAGTTATCAAATTTTTTAAAATGTGTTTCTGGACTTGAAATTGTTGCATGAAACCAGAGCTTAACCTCTCCTTTAGCTTTACCTGCTTGAAACTGGTAACAGCCATTTTTTACAGAATCAAGTGTATTCTTGAGTCAGCTAAGCAAGATAGACTGATGTCAGTGTGTCTGGTTAGTGTTACAGTCAAACCGGATATTTCTGATGTCTGATTTCACTCAAGTGCTACAGAGGGCCTTGCACTAATGCATCACAGATAAACCAGCTGCTCAACAGTGGGGAAATTGCTTGTATTTAAATGTAATTTTGGTGACTGTGGTATTTCTAAAATATTGACTTTGATAAATAGTGATTGGCAGTTTAGGGAAACTATTAAAATTAACTCAGCAGGCAATACACCATCTTCCACAGATTGGGTGAAAGTAAGTAGTATAAAATACAAACTGAGGGCACTGATTGATCTGAAGAACTCTTAGACGTGTTCTGCATTGTTGAGTGAATAAAATCTGTCTATCTATCTGTCCATCTATCTATCAATCGCTCTCTCTCCCTATCTATCCATCCATCCATCTATCTATGTGCTTTGAACAAAAGTCCAAAGAATTCGTACAAAACAAGGTTTGTCTTGCAGGAAAAAGATCTAACGGGATGCGGTAGCTCAAGATAAGATTGTGAGTCCTGGTGCAACGCATAAACTTTATCCTGCCATGAAAACACTAGACTGTCATAAGGACATGTAAATATTGCAGTAACAAATTGATTTCATTGCTGTAATAACTTACCTGTGGTACTGCCTTCCTCCTTCTGCTGGCCTTGGGTGTTGCAGTTATGGAATGTGGTTGCCTCCTCCTGGTTCGGGGTTGTTCCTGGTGGCAAACTGACCGGACGAGAGCTAGTGACTGAGCTGGATGGACGGGTACTGGCACAGTTCTAGAAACAAAGGGAAGGTCAGGTCAATATAAGACTGTAGGATCAATTTAGATTCAGGATATTTTTTATGAAAATAGACACCTCCTGTGTTGCAATTGCTTCCTTGATTAATAAATTTTTTTTTTTTTTTTTTTAAATAAACAGTCCTTATTCTCACTGACTGAGAATTGTAATGCAAAATAAAAAACATGAGAATGACGTTTAAATGCCATCACATCAATAAAAAAGTGCATGTCTATATTTTAAATATTTACTGCGGACGTCTCTTGCTAACTGGGTGAGAAAAATGCTTCACATGGCCACATTCTTGTGCCTCCCATTCTTGTGTTCTATACACCATAAACACCCAGGTGTGTGCAAGGGCAAATTTGAATGAATTGTATCTCTATTTGAGAAGAATTAGTGAGGATAAGCGGTACAGAAAATGGATGGATTCTAAAAATAATGAATTGTATTTATAAATGCACTGTAAATAAATGCATATTATAAATAAATAAATGCATACATGACAGCAAAACTACAGTAGATATGTATAAAAAAACCAGCTATAGTCTGTAAAAAAAAAAAAAAACAGCTATAGTCTGTAAAAATAGAAATTTAAAAAAAGGCTTTTTTTTTTCTTGTAAAAGGTGGGTTTTTAGGCCTTTTTTAAAAGCATCTACAGTGTATGGTGCCCTTAGGTTTTCCATTCCAGATCATTCCACAGACGGAGCCGCCGAACAAAAAGCACGGTCTCCCATTGATGAGTTTTTCTGTATTCTTGAGCCCACTGCAAACATTTCTAAGCCTTTGGGAGATCCTGCCTCAAGAGGTTCTTTGGATTCCAGAGACACAAGCAGCTTCAAATAGCTGCTTGCGCCTCATCAGCCTCAGAAAACAAACTGTTTGTTCTCTGAGTCACACACTTTATTTTTTACAGTACAAGGATCTTCTTTAAGTTTTCTTGAAAAGTCCAGTGTTTTTATTCCCTTCGCAAGGCATTGGACTATTTTACATTTTTCATCGGCAAAAAGAGTCTTCTTTTTCCCATACTGCATGAACACTATGACTATGAGATACACCAGATGCAAAAACTCCCCCGAGAATTCCAAATCTTATATGCATAATAATTTGGAACATCCAGCGTAGGGTTTGATTATCTATCGCCTATTAAATTCTAATGAGAAACTACTGCCCTTGAAACTACTTCTCATCTAGGACACTGGTATTACCGGTAGTTAAAATAATAATAACAATCAAACTCAAAAAGCACATCTTCTTTTGCTGCTGCCAAAAATAATTCCAGAAAACTCTAGCATTTTCTGGCCTGTCCTAATGTGAATTAAGATTTTAAAAAATAAATAGATAATCCACATCCAATTTATAAAAATATTTTAGCGGTGTCAGGGGCATAGAACTCCAGCATACTGAGAAGGGCTTGTTTTTTTATTTGAGTC
>NC_084508.1:19095776-19278276 GCF_024500385.1 Phyllopteryx taeniolatus | reverse complement strand
GACCAATGACACAGAAGTAAAAGCTGATGGCTGACTCCAACAGATTTTTGTTCAGAGGAATTTTCAAACAATTTGCCCTCAAATTAGCATCATTCAGCAGTTTTTTGCCATCTTAATGGAACTATTAATGCATTTTATTGTGTGCATACTTTTAAAGAACATTTGAAATGCTAGTATTTCACTGGCAGGAAAAATTATTATTATTATTTTTTTTTTTTACTCTGAACAAAACCGGAAAAAATGTTTTGCAAACATCACCAAAGGAGTGTGCTTATGGATACACGGTCATGTTCCTGGGAACTGGCAAATGTACATGTACTAATCACAAATTGCAACAACCTGAGGGTCAAGGACAACCTGAGTTACGAAAATGAATTTCAAAGCACAAAGAAAACCACTTTAAGCAAGAATGCACCACTGATTTATTTTACACCTTTAAGGGTGAGATCCTTCCAGCTCCTCACTATCAGTGCTTCACCTTTCACTAACGGACAGCTCCTCAAGCATTGAGAAGAAACCACAAAGACAATTTAAAATACTGTATGCAGAGATTCATGAAGCATTACTTTTTTACATGGCCAAAGGAAAGCTAACACAAATAAGAATGATGCTGGACTAATGAATGACCATTACTAAACAAAGACCCTATATATTCATTTAAAACGCCAAGAAATGCAGATATTTACAGTATATCACGCCCATGCAGTCACAATTTGATTACTTAGTTACTTCAGCATAATATCTGATATGATTTAATTTAGATATCTAATTAGAAAAGCTTTTTTTGTTTGTTTGTTTTTTATTTTACATTCTAAGTTACTGGGATCCTCTACAATGGTGCACAAGATCTTGTTTTCTCAAAATTGTCTAATGACATTTTAGTTTGTCACTTCTAAACAGAAGATACCCATTCAACTAATAAATTAACTCAAACTTTGGCCTGGTTTTAAGTAATTTGGGGCTACATTAACAGTCTTATAGCTGAGATTACCTTTTTGACCAAGAGTGATTTTCATGAGGTGAGTCTCATCCATTAAAATGCATCTCTCTCTGTTGCCAGTAGGCCAGGCCTTATCAAAATGGTAATAATGTAGCATCTCAGTATGATATGTTCTCAGTCCTTCATTGCATATGTATCTTCCTCCGTTTTATGTATAGGGACTGCTTGGGACCTCGCAAAGCACTGGCCAACGGCTTTGTCAGGATTCTAAATGGAGGGCCGTGAGTTTAAAAACTTAAAGAGGCAGTGAAATATTAGGCAATGTAGGTGAGCAATGAGTGGCTGAGAACGACGCCGTGTCAGTGTTTAATGGTCGGACTCGGATGCATATAAGTTAGTCCAACCATGAAGGGCAGTAGGACGCTTGCGTGGAAACGATGTCCCCTTCCCTTCCATCTTCGCCCTCCTCCCACCATCAACCGTCTCACACACACACGCACACACAAGCACGCACGCACACACACACGTGGTCCTACTTGCTGCAACCCCCCAAATCGGCACAGCTTTTAACCATGGAGCACATCAGAAACTTGTCATTTCTCTCATTCACTGCGACAGCCTTGAGACACAATGCAGACTTACCTCTGTGTTGTACACCCCATATATCAGGAAGATGAACAGACCCTGCAAACAGACAAAGAGAGTGGTAATAAGATGGGAGGACAAAGTTGTTACACTTGTTTTCTCTCTTATTTAAAAAATCAGCTCAAATGACTGCAGTAATTAGCAGTTCATGAAATGAGAAGTCGCGCTTAAAATGTGAACAGCTTCTCCAAACTGTGGCCCTCTTTGTATCCTTTACAATAGTTGTCCAACAATCCAACCTTCTCACAAAACATTCAAATCGAAAGTACAACTACATTTTTTCAATATAGATTCAGTCAAAGATAAAAAAAAGAAAAAAAAACACACACACACAATGATGAATAGCAAGGAGACACAATAGCCACAATGCGAGATCCAAAGACAGTAAAAGAGACGCACAAAAACACACGCATACAAAAAGCCCAACTCAAGCCCGTCAAAACGATCAAGGAAAACTATTCAAGGAAAGCAGAGAAAGGGAGAGGATAAGGAGAATAATGAAAAAATGATGGATAAAAGATATTTCATGTTCACAGAACTCTGTGGCTTGTACCCTGAACCCAACAATACCCTGCCCTTGAATGAATAAATGCCGCACAGAAGAATTGTTATTTTTCATTGGAAATCTTTGTACATACAAGTGTGCACCTTCGCCTTCAGTCCATAATGTAAATCTGTTGCCTCAGTGGAAATGATGGCAACTGCCACAAAAGAAAGAACACGAAAAGTTGGGGGAAATCCTATAACAGGTCAATAGAAAGAGTGGGTTCTTTTATAAGCCAACTGCACAATGATTTGGATCTTGTTCACACAAATAAACTTTAAGAAGCATTGGACATCTGTTGGCACAATTTGAAAAATAAATCATCAAGGTCCAGTGAAATAATTTGGCAACAAAGATGTTTCAAGCCAATAATAAAAAGAGTAACTATAGCCTCTATTCTAGTATCTATAGTTTTGTAATAAGTGGTGCTGTTCAGTTCAGGCTGTTTATTATTTGAAGGTACAGCATAAGATGGTTTTGTGTTCTTTCCATTCCATTGTCGTCGTTCCACAGAAATAAAAAAACGTTGTAGTCGACAAAGCGACAGACTGCATTGTATCTAGCTGCATCCTTTGGCTAACATACCGCTGCCACTGGTAAGGACATGCCAAAATGCGTATGGCTTCAATTTAAGTATGAGGGTGGATACCATTTATAATGAAAAGACAAATATGACGTGTATAAGGTGTGTATCATTGAATTGAACCAAAGTGCGCGTAATGACTTACTTGTAGGTACAGTGTATACACACGCAGGCGCGCACACACACACACACGCACACACACACGCACACACACACACACAGAATAATAGATGGCCTTTTGTTAATTTGCACATATACCCTATTGTATTGCATTACAATTGCAATTCCCAACTCATTGTTTTCATTTGATTACCATGTTTTTGATCATTGCTCATATTTGTAATTAAGCTTTTGTTGTACAGTGAACAAAGTGGTAAGAACATGCTGCGCACATTAAGAAAAGTGGTCTATTAGAGAATAATTGAGTTAAAAATAAGTGGCAGCACAACAATAATGATGGATTGTTTAAAATGTTAATTCATTAATATTCCCACTATAAACAAACACAAACAAAATTGGGGCACATTATTTAAATGTGGGTGCACTTTTCTTAACCAAGTTCTGTTTCTTTTGAACTCTCTAGCAAATGGTACAAATTTATGCAAAGGATGAACACAGTTGCTTTCAAAGTATTGCTTTACTGCACATCAAACAAGAGAGCATAAATTAATTAGCAGCCAACTAATTCTGCAACAATTGTATGTTTAAAAAGTTAAATCCAGAAAACATTGTGTTTGACCAAAAACAATCATCCCCCCCAGAGAGTGGTGCCATGCAACGCAACACAGAAAATTACATTTGTTACAACAATAAGGATTTCCATGTTACAAGCGCTAAGAGTTTGACCCGCAGTAGAAAAGCACACATGTAAAATTACTTGCAGGAATTCACAATCACTATGTTGTGTCCAATAATGTTGTTCAACATATGACCACAAGCTGTCAATGTGTATGAAAACTGAATGGAGGCCCTTTCACATGCTGACCTGCTTAATGCTAACCTGAGATTTTTTAGACATGATTTAAATGGGCCTGGCTTATTTAAAAACAAAAACATGATAATCAATGTACAGATTTAATTGCTGCGGGATTGATCCTGTGACTTTTCGTAAATACTTATTGAAAGTGGCTTTTTCATCAGACACACTTCCACGTCTTTGGGATTTTGTTATGGTCCAATAAAACCAAGGTTAAAATATTTTGGCCATAATTCTAAAAGGTTTGTTTGGCGCAAACACAACACTGATCGTCACCAAAAGAACAACATACTGTACCTACAACGAAGCATGGTGGTGGGCGCATCATGCATTGGGGGTGTTTTTAGTCAGGTGGAATTGGAGTCTTAGACAAGTTGGAGGGAATTACGAACAATTTGAAATAGCGAGTCAGAAACCTTCAGGCTTCAGTTACAAATAAATAAAAAGTCACGAAAAGTCTACTAGAACAACTGAACCATATCTGAGGTTAATCAGAAGCTCTTTAAATGGAGGCAGGTGTGTGCTGACTCTCATTTAACATGTTTGAATATTATTGGTTAATTTTAAATACAGCCAAATCTCCAGTTATAAGAGGGTGTGCAAACCTGTGCAACCACATTATCTCAGTTGTTTATTTTACTTCGGCTCTCAAAAACCTCAATTGAGTAGTGCAGGTTACAGGTCAAATTAATGGTGGATTTTTTTTTTTTTTAATGATTTGTCCTGGTCTCATTTGTATATCACAAAAACCTAGCATTTGAACAGGGATGTGTAGACTTTTAGATCCACTGTAGATATACATTTATAATTTTAAAAAAATATATATAGTTGAATTTAGTTTTTGGCGGCACGGTGGAGACTGGTTAGCACATCTGCCTCATAGTTCTGAGGACAGGGGTTCGCCTGTGTGGAGTTTGCATGTTCTCCCAGTGCCTTCGTGGGTTTTCTCCGGGCCCTCCGGTTTCCTCCCACATCCCAAAAACATGCACGGTAGGTTGAGGACTCTAAATTGCCTTTAAGTGTGAATGTGTGCGCGAATGGTTCTTTGTTTATATGTGCCCTGCGATTGGCTGTTGACCAGTTCAGGGTCTACCCCGCCTTGCGCCTGAAGATTGCTGGGATAGGCTCCAGCACGCCCGCGACCCTAGTGAGGATAAGCAGAACGGAAGATGAATGAATGAATTTAGTTTTTTTAATTTGTCTTCATAGAATTGCTGTTACTGCCATTGCTAAACATTAAAAATAATTTATACTTGTCTAAATGCTCATCAATTTTAACTGGATTAGATTAGACAAAAACACTTTATTGTTTGAGCCGACCAACTCCTTTTTCTTCAGGAGCTAAAGACCACAACCTCCAGGTACTTTGAAAATACCCACGAAAAACAGAGGTAGCTATTTCAAAAACCCAATGTAAAAATTCCCTGCCGAGCTTCAAAAACTCAGAGACGTTTCACAAATAGAGCTATCTGCATCTCTACTTGGCAAAAAAAAAGAGGGAGGTAGTCCTTACACCTGGTAATCATTACAGAAATGAGAGACAGAGGAGGTGAAAATGCTGTGATGGAGGAAAAAAGACAAGAAATTCACACTTCTGCACTGGGACTTGCTAATGTCTCTGACCCCTTCATGCATAAACAGTTTAATTAACATGTATACATAACTTTCACTTTAACTGCTCATGGCATGTCAAATCAAAGTATCTGTCAGTGCTGTGAAGCAACGAGTTGATGCTGTGCAGGTCCTCGGTTCATATTCACCCTTTTCTAACGGCTCCAGCTGGCAAGACCACATGAAGCCAGACAAACAGGCAGGTAGACAGCCAGGCTGCTCTGCTGTCAATTTGATGAGATAAACACCTCTCCATGCAAGCTTTAACACCCAAAACCAAGGGACAGTACATTATGATTTTTAAAGGAGAGAACAACTTTATAGAACACAGAACAACAAAAATTTGAGCAAAATGCCTTTAATCAGCTTATAAAATACACCATACCTGTAAATGTGAGGTCATGGTTGAACATAGGCTGAATAAGTCAAACTAAATCTTTACAATATCATTTCTGGGTTTACCGTGATGAAATCACTGCAGCCTTGGTATTTTAATAATGTCTATGTGAGCCCCAGATTTGGTCATTTAAGTGAGCATTCTAAACGAATTGTTCATGTGATTATTCTAAGCCAATCACTGAGTAATGAAATAAAATAACAATACACAAACAATTATGGACTATATACAAACCCTAATTCCAATAAAGTTGGGACATTGTGTAAAACGTAAATAAAAACAGAATACAATGATTTGCAAATGCTTTTCAACCTACAGTATATTCAATTTAATACACTACAAAAACCAGATCTTTAATGTTCAAACTGATTGTTATTGTTGTTTTGCAAATACAGTATTCTGTCATTTTGAATTTGATGTCTGCAACACGTTCCAAAAGCGCTAGGACAGGGGCAACACAAGACTGGGAAAGTTGAGGAATGTTCGAAAAAAAATCACCTGTTTGGAAAATTCCTCAGGTGGACAGGTTAAATGGAAATAGGTGAGTGTTATGATTGGGTATGAAAGGAGCATCCCCAAAAGGCTCAGTTGTTGGGTTGAGGTTCACCACTTTGTGAACAACTGCGTGAGGAAATAGTCCAACAGTTTAAGAGCAACATTTCTCAACGTATAATTGCAAGGAATTTAGGGATTTCATCATCTACGGTGCATAGCATCATCAAAAGATTCAGAGAATCAGGAGAAATCTCTGCACGTGATTGGCGAGGCCAAAAACAACATTGAATGTCCGTGACCTTTGATACATCAGGTGGTACTGCAATAAAAATCGGCATCATTGTGTAAAGGATATTGCCACGTGGGCTCACGAACACTTCAGAGAACCATTTTCTGTTAACACAATTTGACACTTCATCTGCAAATGCAAGTTACAACTTTACCATACAAAGCAAACGCCACATACTGTATCAACAACACCCAAAAATACCACTGGCTTCTCTGGGCTGGAGCTCATCTGAGATGGACTGACATAAAGTGGAAAAATGTGCTGTGGTCTGATGAATCCACATTTCAAATTGCTTTTGAAAATAATGTCCTCTGGGCCAAAGAGGAAAAGGACAATCCGGATTGTTATCAGGGCAAAGTTCAAAAGCCAGCATTTGTGATGGTATTGGGGGGGGGTGTTCACGCCCATGGCACAGTAACTTGCACATCTGTGAAGCCATCATTGATGCTGAAAGGTACATACAGGCTTTGGAGCAACGTATGCTGCCATCCAAGCAGCAGCTTTTTAAGGGATGCCCCTGTTTATTTTAGCAAGATTCTGCATGTGTTACAACAGTGTGCCTTTGTCGTAAAAGAGAGCAAGTACTCTCGACTGGTCTGCCAGCAGTCCAGACTTGTCTCCAATTTAAAATGTATGGCATATTATGAAGCGCAAAATATGACAACGGAGTCCCTGGACTGTTGAGCAACTTAAGTTGTACATACTGTAAAGCAAGAATGGGAAAAGAAATCCACCAACAAAGCTTCAACAATTAGTGTCCTCAATTCCCAAATGCTTATTGAGTGTTGTTAAAAGGAAAGGTGATGCAACACAGGGGTAAACATTCCTGTCCCACCTGGAACACGCTGCATGCATCAAATTCCAAATGAGTGAATATTGGCAATAAAAAAAAAAACCAGAAATAATGTATTGTAGCGCATTCAATTGAATATCCAATAGGTTAAGAAGGATTTGCAAATCACTGTATTCAATTTGTATTTACCTTTTACACAACAACCCAACTTCATTGGAATTGGCCATTGCAGTGAAAAAGTATTTGTCCGCTTCTCAATTTCAAATTTATTTGCATAGTCCCCACTCTGTTTAAAAATCGTAAAAAAATTTCAATATCATCCATACATTTTCGGTACCGCATACCGTCAATAGGGGTCGCGGGTGAGCTGAAGCCTATCATAGCTGACTCTGGGCGAGAGGCGCGTTACACCCTGAACTGGTTGCCAGCCAACCGGAGGACACATAAACAACCATTCGCACTCACAGCCACACATTCGGGCAGTTTAGAGTTTTCAATTACCCTACCATGCATGTTTTTGCACACAGGCGGATTTGAACCCGGTTCCTCAGAACTGTGAGGCAAATGTGCTAACCAGTCGCTCACTGTGTCACCATGTAAATATCAGACAAATATAAACCAAATAAACATAAAATGCAGTTTTTAAAATGGTGATTTTCTTTTATAAGGAAAAAAAAATCTAAACCACCTGGCACTGTGTGAAGAAGTAATTGCCCCCCTTGTTAACTTATGAATAAATTGTGTCCATTAATTTTTTGGGGGAAAGCTGAATTCATTTTTACTGATCACACCCAAGCCTGATTACCTCCAGACCTGTTAAAAAAATTACTAAAATACACTCTGTCTGACAAAATGAAGCCAAAAGATTTCAAAAAGCTGCAACAAAATGCCATGATCCAAATAAATTCAAGAAGCCATTTGCTAAAATCATTTAAGTTCATTTTTTTCCTCATTAATGTACACACACACACACACACACACATACATATATATATATATATATATATATATATATATACACATATATGTATGCATATATGTATAAAACACTAGGGTTTAAAAGTTCACCATGAAAATTATATGCTGTACAAATTGAATACCATTGGAAGAGCTCCTCACAGCAGGAGGGCATAGCTTAATACCCCTGCCCAGAGGTGTCACTAGGTTTTATGGATTGGGGGGGGGGGGGGGGGGCTTAGCCCCCAGCAGTGTCGCACCTGGAAAATATTACTGTTGACAGGGGTGGGGAGAGGGAAGGTGGGGGTGCTGATCCAACTTTTTCGTTCTACCCACACTATAGTGTGGGCACCAGCAGGGCGGCCGAAACATTGTAGAGGGCCTTCTAAGCCTAGCGACGCCACTGCGCCTACCGCAATGGTTTTGTTTTGACCTCATTGTCTTACATTTATATAATAGCGTTGGTCATTTTTTGAGAAGAACTATTAGGACACACACATGCACTCAACTCAGTTGTCACATAGAGTGGGAGACCCCCAAATCAGTGTGCCACTATTGGGTGTTGTTAAAGCGGGATCATACAAATACACCGATGCTGGTGGAAACACAGTATTGGTGTGCAATGGCTCAGGAGAGGAGGGAGAGTTATTAACTTAGCCCTGAACCACCTACTTAATATAGGGGCCGGCAGTGATCACTAACAGAGCCTGGCAGAGGTGACAGCTTTTGGCCCTGCTTGACGAAATCCAATTGAAAAGCAGCGAAGAGGAACAACAAGCCCAAAACAGATGTTGCTCACTACCTCCGACACTACTTGGGTCCTTACAATCCAGAGGCAACAAAACACAACAGTAACTCTAACGTACATAATGACATACAACAAAGCAGAATGCACAAATATAAGGTATATATTAGAGTCCCATGACTTCAATATAACTGCATATACTGTACAAAAGGAGAGACAAGAACATATAGACATCAAATATCTGATTTATTTAAGACTGTTGATGATTGAGCTCATTCATCTAGTTTGGTTTTGAGAAAAAAATCTTGGTTCATTTCATAATTTTCTAGGTTTAATGAGTTTTTGCAGCAAATAACTAAATACTGTACACTTTGAAAATGCACTTCAACCGACAGAATTGACATGTATTTCACCAATCTATTGATCCAATCAGCTAAAGGAACAGCCTTAATCCTTATTGAAACTTAATCAAGAATACAAAGAATAATGTAATTGAAAACAGACCGTTTGTCAGATAGTTAAAAATCACCAGAAAAAAACATCTCATCAATGAGTAAAGACCCACCCAATAATTAATTTATCTCTGCATTTTACTGACAGGGTATGTCGCCAAAAGCACAATTCACATGCCCTCAAAACATCACAGTCCCTTTCTTTAAGATTAATTGGGTTTAGCAAGGTTGTCCTTTCATCATCATTTATAAATTCCCTTTTTGTTCCACTTCTTCTACTATCACAAAAGAGCAACAAATGTTGGAGGTTGTGGATTGAAATGGACTGAAATCAATTGTATATCTTTATTGCCTGTCAATGACAAATAACGTTTGCCATTGCTCTAGCATTGAGTCAGTGTGTCATATTGATTTTACATCAGACCGACAAACGTTATTGAAGCAATAACAGATGAGCTGTCTCCTTTACGTGTGTTAATGATTAAATAAACCCGTAAAACAAAGGGTGTGTGGGAATGAGAGGTTCATTCAATTTATTGCTACACACGTTAACATAATTCTAAAATCTTTACAAAAAAATTTACTTGTTGGGAGAGCTATAGGTTTTAGATATGCCCCTTTGAAAAAAGCTGTACTAGGCACATGTGGTAATAGGATGGAAAGGTTGTGGGGGTATTGAGAATGAGAGAAAGTGGACTGTAAACAAACTAGATTTTAAACAAGACAATTTAGGGTTGGCGTGCCTATAGCGCCAAGGAAAACATAGCTGTAGAAAACTGATCCAAAGATTCTGCACATGGGTCAAAGAAGGAGTCTTTGAACTGGCAAGGCAAAGTGTTCTGCCAATGCACAGAGCTGTTTAATTAACAATACTAAGGTATCCACGAAGCCATTCTGGGGCACCACCTTGTCAAAGTGTATGTGCGCTCACTGTCAATCCCAGGGTGTTTTTAAACACTAAGTTCTCCCACTGATGGAGGGAAAAAAAGTGTTGAATAGGAGGAAAACTTGGCTGGACATCATATTCTTCTGAACACAACACATGCACACACATTCTTTTATTTTGCATAAGCTAGGCACATTAGATATGAATGAAGATTACAATTTAATTCAATAACTTGAATTTCCCTAAATTTTATGTTTCAAACTATTGGGAGTGTAAACCAATTAATGAAATAACTAGGGATTTGACATAGTACTGTAAATATCTGACGGCCAATGAAGTTATTTAAAAAAAAAATTAAATAAAAACAAATTTCAAAAAAACCTCGCCGGTGTGGGACAGACAACACGTCTGAGACAGGCAACACGCAATGCCCGGATCAAACTACAAGACAAATTTGCTCTTTCACGATTGCAGACTACTGCAATAAAATCTTGTATTCCGATACCACTGCATCCCGTTTTTTACGATCATTTTACAACAACAAGAGTGGAGCGCGCCGACGGTATTATAAGGACAAAATGGGGGAAAACGTGTGTTGGTGGTCACCGGTGCTCAGGACAGGAGAGGACGTTCGTTTAAGGCTTGCTTGAGGTATGTTCACGTACTTTTAATATGATACGGCTCGCAAGCAGGCAACAAAACGTTATGGAGCCTAGCAAGCTACTACTAGCACGAACGGTTGGGTGAAGTAATTTAATTAAAAATAAAGTAATTTCATTACAGTAAGTTAGCACCCATTATTTCTGTCATGTAATATTGGTTCGACCTGACTGATTAGAATACACAAACTGACTAGCGCAGTGATTTCCAACCTTTATGGAGCCAAGGAACATATTTTACAATTGAAAAATCTCACGGCACACCAACAAACAAAAATGTCACAAAAAGTGGATACATTAATTACTGTATTTACTTCCTGCCATCTAATAGAAGACCATTCATTTGTTCTGTCTGTCACTATGCTTCACTGGCATAAATAGAGGAACAAAGATACATTATTTATTGTAAATATAATTTGAGCAATTAAGTACACGAGTATGTACAGTAAAGGAACAGGTCATTTAAATAGACACATTCCTCCATCTTGTGATGGAGTTTTTTTAAACTCGCTGAGCGGTGATCGGCCCCAAAAATCCTGATCGTGTAAAGCCTAATATATATATATATATATAAAACATTTTTATGTACAAAATCCAAATTGGTGGTGCAGAAAAAAGTTGCGTAGAAATGAAGGAGATGCCTGACAAAGATAAGAGATGACTGATTATAAGATTGTACGGTACTAAAGATACAAACCCCAATTCTTATGCAGTTGGGATGTGTAAAATATAAATAAAAACAGAATATAATGGCTTGCAAATCCTTTTCAACCTATATTCAACTGAATATGCTACAAAAACAAGATGTTGTTCAAACTGATAAACTTTGTTTTTTGCAAATATTATCTCATTTTGAATTTAATGCCTACAACACGTTCCAAAAAGCTGGGAAAGGGGGCAACAAAAGACTGGAAAAATGAGGAATACTCCAAAAACACCTATTTGTAACATTCCATGGGTGAACAGGTTAAGTGGAAACAGGTGAGTGTCATGATTGGGTATAAAAAGAGCATCCCCCAAAATGCTCAGTTTTCCACAAGCAAGGATGGGGCGAGGGTGACCTCTTTGTGAACAACTGTGTGAGAAAATAGTCCAACAGTTTAAGAATAAGGTTTCTCAACGTACAATTTCAAGGAATTTAGGGATTTCATCATCTATGGTCCATAATGCAGCCCTATGGGGGGCACAAGTCAGTGCAAACTGTAGGCCGGTCCCAAGCCCGGATAAATGCAGAGGGTTGCGTCAGGAAGGGCATCCGGCTTAAAACCTTGCCAAACAAATATGAGCGTTCATCCAAAGAATTCCATACCGGATCGGTCGTGGCCCGGGTTAACAACGTCCGCCACCGGCGCCGTCAACCTGCAGGGCGCTGTTGGAAATTCAGCTACTGTGGGTCGAAGTCGAAGTCAAAGAAGAAGAAGAAGAAGAAGAAGAGGTGGAAAGCGGGTTTTTCGGCAGAAAGAGAAGAGGAAAACACAGAGCCTAGAACTGAATGTGGGGACTTTGAATGTTGGGACTATGACAGGAAAATCTCGGGAGTTGGTTGACATGATGATTAGGAGAAAGGTTGATATATTGTGTGTCCAGGAGACCAGGTGGAAAGGCAGTAAGGCTAGAAGTTTAGGGGCAGGGTTTAAATTATTTTACCATGGTGTAGATGGGAAGAGAAATGGAGTCGGGGTTATTTTAAAAGAAGAGTTGGCTAAGAATGTCTTGGAGGTGAAAAGAGTATCAGATCGAGTGATGAGGCTGAAATTTGAAATTGAGGGTGTTATGTGTAATGTGATTAGTGGCTATGCCCCACAGGTAGGATGTGACCTAGAGGTGAAAGAGAAATTCTGGAAGGAGCTAGATGATGTAGTTCTGAGCATCCCAGACAGAGAGAGAGTCGTAATTGGTGCAGATTGTAATGGACATGTTGGTGAAGGTAATAAGGATGATGAAGAAGTGATGGGTAAGTACGGTATCCAGGAAAGGAACTTGGAGGGACAGATGGTGGTAGACTTTGCAACAAGGATGCAAATGGCTGTAGTGAACACTTTTTTCCAGAAGAGGCACGAACATAGGGTGACCTACAAGAGCGGAGGTAGAAGCACACAGGTGGATTACATCTTGTGCAGACGATGTAATCTGAAGGAGGTTACCAACTGTAAGGTAGTGGTAGGGGAGAGTGTGGCTAGACAGCATAGGATGGTGGTGTGTAAGATGACTCTGGTGGTGGGGAGGAAAATTAGGAAGACAAAGGCAGAGAAGAGAACCATGTGGTGGAAGCTGAGACAGGACGAGTGTTGTGCAGCCTTTCGGGAAGAGGTGATACAGGCTCTCGGTGGACGGGAAGAGCTTCCAGAAGACTGGACCACTGCAGCCAAGGTGATCAGAGAAGCAGGCAGGAGAGTACTTGGTGTATCTTCTGGCAGGAAAGGAGAGAAGGAGACTTGGTGGTGGAACCTCACAGTACAGGAAATCATACAAGGAAAACGGTTAGCTAAGAAGAAGTGGGACACTGAGAGGACCGAGGAGAGGCGAAAGGAATACATTGAGATGCGACACAGGGCAAAGGTAGAGGTGGCAAAGGCAAAACAAGAGGCATATGATGACATGTATGGCAGGTTGGACACTAAAGAAGGAGAAAAGGATCTATACAGGCTGGCCAGACAGAGGGATAGAGATGGGAAGGATGTGCAGCAGGTTAGGGTGATTAAGGATAGAGATGGAAATATGTTGACTGGTGCCAGCAGTGTGCTAGGTAGATGGAAAGAATACTTCGAGGAGTTGATGAATGAGGAAAATGATAGAGAAGGGAGAGTAGAAGAGGCAAGTGTGGTGGACCAGGAAGTGGCAATGATTAGTAAGGGGGAAGTTAGAAAGGCATTAAAGAGAATGAAAAATGGAAAGGCAGTTGGTCCTGATGACATTCCTGTGGAGGTATGGAAGCATCTAGGAGAGGTGGCTGTGGAGTTTTTGACCAGCTTGTTCAATAGAATTCTAGTGCGTGAGAAGATGCCTGAGGAATGGAGGAAAAGTGTACTGGTGCCCATTTTTAAGAACAAAGGTGATGTGCAGAGCTGTGGCAACTATAGAGGAATAAAGTTGATGAGCCACACAATGAAGTTATGGGAAAGAGTAGTGGAGGCTAGACTCAGGACAGAAGTGAGTATTTGCGAGCAACAGTATGGTTTCATGCCTAGAAAGAGTACCACAGATGCAATTTTTGCCTTGAGGATGTTGATGGAAAAGTACAGAGAAGGTCAGAAGGAGCTACATTGTGTCTTTGTAGATTTAGAGAAAGCCTATGACAGAGTACCCAGAGAGGAACTGTGGTACTGCATGCGGAAGTCTGGAGTGGCAGAGAAGTATGTTAGAATAATACAGGACATGTACGAGGGCAGCAGAACAGCGGTGAGGTGTGCTGTCGGTGTGACAGAAGAATTTAAGGTGGACGTGGGACTGCATCAGGGAGCCCCTTCCTTTTTGCAGTGGTGATGGATAGGCTGACAGATGAGGTTAGATTGGAATCCCCGTGGACCATGATGTTTGCAGATGACATTGTGATCTGCAGTGAAAGCAGGGAGCAGCTGGAGGGACAGTTAGAAAGATGGAGGCATGCACTGGAAAGAAGAGGAATGAAGATTAGCCGAAGTAAAACAGAATATATGTGCATGAATGAGAGGGGTGGTGGGGGAAGAATGAGGCTACAGGGAGAAGAGATGGCAAGGGTAGAGGACTTTAAATACTTGGGGTCAACCGTCCAGAGCAATGGTGAGTGTGGTCAGGAAGTGAAGAAACGGGTCCAAGCAGGTTGGAACGGGTGGAGGAAGGTGTCAGGTGTGTTATGTGACAGAAGAGTCTCTGCTAGGATGAAGGGCAAAGTTTATAAAACAGTGGTGAGGCCAGCCATGATGTATGGATTAGAGACAGTGGCACTGAAGAGAAAACAGGAAGCAGAGCTGGAGGTGACGGAAATGAAGATGTTGAGGTTCGCTCTCGGAGTGACCAGGTTGGATAAAATTAGAAATGAGCTCATCAGAGGGACAGCCAAGGTTCGACGTTTTGGAGACCAAGTTAGAGAGAGCAGACTTCAATGGTTTGGACACGTCCAGAGGAGAGAGAGTGAGTATATTGGTAGAAGGATGATGAGGATGGAGCTGCCAGGCAAGAGAGCTAGAGGAAGACCAAAGAGAAGGTTGATGGATGTCGTGAGGGAAGACATGATGGCAGTTGGTGTTCGAGAGGAGGATGCAGGAGATAGGCTCTCATGGAAAAGGATGACGCGCTGTGGCGACCCCTAACGGGACAAGCCGAAAGGAAAAGAAGAAGATCATCTATGGTCCATAAAATAATTGAAAGATTCAGAGAATCTGGAGAAATCTATGCACGTTAAGTGGCAAGGCCGAAAAACAACATTGAATGTCCGTGACCTTCAATCCCTCAGGCAACACTGCATTAAAAATTGGCATCATTGTGTAAAGGATATTGCCTCATGGGCTCGGGAACACTTCAGAAAACCATTGTAAGTTAACACAGTTTGTTGCTACATCTACAGATGCAAGTCAAAACGCTACCATGGAAAGCAAAAGCCAATATCCACAAGATTGACTGACGCAAAGTGGAAAAGTGTGCAGTGGTCTGACGAGTCCACATTTCAAACCGTTTCTTTAAATCATGGACGTCGTGTCCTCCGGGCCAAAGAGGAAAAGGACCATCTGGATTGTTATCAGCGCAAAGTTCAAAAGCCAGCCTCCGTGATGGTATGGGGGTGTGTTAGTGCTTATGGCGTGGGTAACTTGCACATCTGGGAACGCACCATCAAGGCTAACAGGTACATACAGGTTTTGGAGCAACATAGTGTATGTTGTCATCCAAGCAGAGTTTTTTTCTGGGACATCCCTGCTTATTTAAGCAAGGCAATCCCAAGGCACATTCTGCATGTGTTACAACAGCGTCGCTTAGTAGTAAAATAGTGCAAGTACTAGACTGGCCTGATAATGAAAATGAAAATGTGCGGCGCATTATGAAGCGCAAAATACGATAACGAAGACTGTTGAGCAACTGAAGATGTAAATCAAGCAAAAATGGGAAAGCTACAAAGCTTCAACAATTAGTGTGCTAAGTTCCCAAATGCTTAATGAGCGTTATTAAAAGGAAAGTTGGTGTAACACAGTGGTAAACATGCCACTGCCCCAGCTTTTTTTGTAACGTATTGCAGACATCAAATTCAAAATAAGTGAATATTTGCACACACAAAAAAAAGGTTTATCAGTTTAAATATTAAATATCTTGTCTTTGTAGTGTATTCAATTCAATATACCGGTAGGTTGAAAACGATTTGTAAATCATTGTATTCACTTTTTATTTACGTTTTACACAATATCCCAACTTCATTTGAATTGGGGTTTGTAGATATAATATGTGGATTGTGTTTAAGCATAATTCCACATCATGGGAATAGTAATTCCAACTCTTATTCTGATTGACTGTCATGCGTATATATGGATGTAGTTATGTATAGTTTTAGGATGTACTGTACCAGACAACAGTAGAGTGGTGACAATTCTCAACAAACCACAAGTTGCATGCAAGGGTGTCATCCTAAACCTACATAATATGACCAACAGGAACAATAAAAACGATGCTCGGACTTGGACGAAGCCTCACTTTATCATTTTCTTGTACATGTGTTTCTACATACATCAATGTTTTTGGGCCATACAAAGTTCACATTTTGCTCAAGGAACAACAGAATATTTTTCAAGGCATGAAAACAAATTTAAAATCAACTGATGATATTTTGTAGACATACAACATACTTTCACACATACACACCACCGTTTCAACAGAAACAAAATTGCACTGCTGACAAGACTGTGAAGCAGTGCCCTTGACTAGCAATGACAAATGGATACAATATGCAAAATCTTAATAAGTTGCTTTTGGGTACCAAACAGGGGGAAAAGATTGTTACAGGTATTATTATGGGATGGTTTTGCTCTCCTGTCTTACAGATGAGGTGAGCTGAGGGTAACGGCATGTGTCAAGATCACAAATTATGGAGGCGGGAGGAGCGCAGACAAAGTGAAAGACAGAGCGCCTTTCACGTTTTAAGGGTTAAACATGGTCAATGAGTCTGCCTTGGGCTTCAGTATTGCATTGTACATGTGGCCTTGTATTTCATGGGAACTTACTGATACTGTACATCGTTTGAGTATGAGGACGTAGCTAAAGCTCTACGAAAAAAAAGCTATCCACTGTAAATCTGGGCCTTACAGTCCTGTTTACAATAGCTATACATTTGTCTGTTCGACAAAGATAATAATTGCAAGTTGAAAAATAATCCTAAACATCACAGGACCGTAGCCTCTCCAACAACTAATGTTAATTTAGATTAGTGGGGAGGAAAGCATGACTTGCCTAATTAGTCTATAGTATACAACAAATGAAGTAAACATCTGGTTTTATTGAGGATCCGACAGTCAGTACGGTAATTGGGTAATATTTGGGTCATGCAGCTTGTGTGGTTCTGTATCAAGAGTCTTCATAAAGCTGCTGTCCCTGCATCAGAAATCTGTGTGAGAGTGGGTTTGTGTGTTGCACTGCCACAGTGGCAGGGTGTATCCATCATGATAAACAGGCAGACTTGGCGACTGTCACATGCAATCACACTTCACTCCGGTTCGTAGGTCCTCAAAGTGAAAATGAATGGTAGTTCAACGACATGAGGACTTAATATATCTTCGTTTTTTTTCTTCTTTTTTTGCTATCACTGTCTTTTATTTGGAGGGAGAGATTTGCCTCCTTTTTTCTCACAGCCAATTTATTTGTTATCATTTGACAATATCTAAAGCATAATGTGGGTTAATGAAATACGGTATGCCACTTTAATAAATTAATAATACGTGGGGAGGCTTAAGCTATGACCACTTAAGTTTTACTATGGACAAAAGGACACCTATACTGAAACTAGAAATTGCAAATAAGTACCCCAACACCAACCCAGACGCCCCTCCACCAAATTAAGCAACCAATTCCCACTTACATTTTCATCCAAGGGTTAGTCTTTAATTACTTAATTTGGAATGTCGAAGGAAGTTGGAGTTCCCAGAGAAAACCCACACAAGCATGATGAGACCTTAAAAACACGACACGGGGGCCTGAGCTGCTATTCGAACCAAGAACCTCTCAACTTTGAGGCTGACTTGCTAATCACGATGTCACCATGCTCCCCGTTTTATAGTTAAATTTCATGTTAATACAGTATGTGATAACATTACTTCTCAATGTCTAATGTATTAACAATTTTGATGTTAAGATACAATCCTCCCCCCCACCCCAAAAAAACACATGACATAAAGTTATAATTTAACATGACAAGTGTTAAATGTTATAATCATCAAATTTGCAACCACTTGAAAGTCAAACGAGGGATAATAATGTCAGTCCTGCAGCTGTTGCAGCTCTCTCACACCATGGCAAGGATTGCCTTTAATGTAGTAATGACTCTGAAATGACACTGTGCTTTAAAAAGAGGAGGAGATGAGATTATAGGTCTCTCTACCTCCCTCACTCTCTCCCTAACCTGGCTCAGCCACTGCTCTTGCAAGCCAAGCTGTTTGATTGGCACATGCTTTCACTTAACGAGGGATAATTACCAAGGAAAACAAGTGTGAGACCACATCTGCTCAGTGTAAAAAGAGGTGCAGGCCTGGTGCAATCTGTCAGACGGGGCTTTCAGGTTGTGTGCGTGCGTGCGTGCCTGTGTGTGTGTGACCGAATGTTTTACCCACCTTCTGTGGCCTCAGAGTCCAATAAAAACCCTCCAGGACCCACCCTCCGACTTTTCCCGACAAGAAGCAGATTAATAGAAATCAGCATGTGGCTGTAAACACTCAGCGGGAAGAGCATATATCTGTGCGCACTGGTGCGCATAGGAAATGACCCGAGCTATCTGTAGGGAACAAACCAGGGGCCACCCCAGGAAGGGCAAGAGGCCAGTGGGGACAACCATCTACATCCCTATCAGTGTCCTTACTGGCCAAGCTGTTGTTCCTTAGCTCACATTGCCACTGTTTTGTTTGCTTTCACACAATGCTTTAATTGTAGTTAAATACATAAGTGGCTGCTACTGTCAATAAATCACTACCGCATTGAAGTTGCATTGTGTTGGGTATCTAAAGACCTCCCGAGTGAGAGTGTACAACTTTAGTGCCAGTAATCAATGCTTCAAATATTCTTCTCGTGTTAAATGCGAGTACTCGTGACAATTTACTGTGAGATTAGTGTTTGCATATTTAAATATATTGATTGGAAGGGACTGATTATTTTCTTTTGCCATAAAAAAAATTCTGTTTGCTTTTCATATCTCCTCAATACCAGTGCTGACACTAATGAACAGACCGAAACCCCATTTATCTTCTTGTAATAGAATAATGAATGATTTGATGTTTCAATAACTAACATTTAAAGAAAGGTTACTTTCTTGGACTACCTTCTATGAATTGACTCCAACGCATTCATTCATTATAAGTTGTACCACACTAAATGTGTAATGAGGTACAAATGTACCTCTGCTATGTGGTTTATTTCTTCAATTCATAAGAAAAAAATAACAGAATGGGTATAATACGTTGCAAATATACCAAAATGATTCTAGAAAAAGAACAGACAGCACTGCTTATTTGCTTTGACCTTAATGCAGTGAAAAGAAAATGTCTCAATGTGAATTGGCACTAATATTTGACAGCCTTTTAACCTCCCGACACTCTAACCCCCACTTCAACTCTATCCCACCATCTCCCTGCCACCCACTAGAAGAACAACATGGTTTTGCTTTCTTGCCCTGTGCTGACCCAGTTCTCACTAATTATCCACAAAGTATGCATCAAAGCTGCAGAAATTCTATAGATCTACTGCAGTGTAGCAGTGTAACAGAAACCAGGACAATTTCTAACCTAATCACAACCAGCCAACACTGTATGTATACTGTATGTATGTACTGTATGTATATACATAAACCCTCAAGAATGGATTTCTGTGAGCAACAATAACAGGTGAAAATACAAATAGCATGGTGATTGTTTCAAAATGGGTAATGTTGGGTCTTTTTTCCCCCCCTGACACAGTCACAGGCAGTGAGATCATGAGTTCTAAGACTGATGAAAGGCCACATCTGCTAGGGTTAAAACTTCAACTTCTAATCCTCACCTTCCTAATTTTTGACACTCCAGCTGCCCTTTTTGAGGACCCAACAAAAAATCAGAACAAGGTAGAAGTCTTCCCTACAGTTGTTTCAAACTAAAATTGTTCTTCACAAAGCCAGAAAGATGTATAGACCCACACACAGGTAAGGCGAGACACAGGCAAATATGATGGTTTGCTTTCTTATGACACAGGCTATTACCAAATTGAGCTGGCAGGTAATTCTAAGCCAAATAAATGTCAGCAGGTTTAACACAAGGAGTGGTCTTACAACGGCAGGAATTTTCTCCCTCTTTTGACAGGAAGTGTTATTATTCTCTTTATTTTTCACATCTGATATTACGCAGTTTCTTCACGTCTCTTCATTTCAACTTCAGAATGAAGGATTGCAAAAAAAGTCTCAAAATGGACCCGTTTTAGTCCCGTTGATTTTTTTTGTGGGGGAGGAACGGGGGGGTTGACTTAATTCTGTCTGTAAAACTAAAAATCTCCAAGCAGATGACTACAATTCAATGTGAAATTAGCCATGAAGTTCTAATTAAAATTCAAACATATAGATACAAGAAATCAAAGAAAACATGCAAACATGGAAAAGGAAAAATAAGTACAAGTAGAGACAAAACACTATAAATATACAACTTAAAAAGGCTGCTCAACACCCTCATTATAAGTGGCACCTCAGAGAGGCTTGGTGGGAATCAGTCTGACCTTGGTATCCTGTTTGAATATTGTTTTAATGTTGCAGCTGGTAATTGAGGATGCAACACAAACAGGACTCCTTTTCAAAGGGAAAGTTATTTTCCCTGGCAATGGAAATGCAAACAATCATGTCGCACATTTGTTTGTTTTTCAGCCCCACCACATAATTATCAAAGACACCAATTAAAACATGGATTTATAAATAAATCTATGTGATAATACCTATGACTACTTTAACTTGAAAATTTGTAATCATCCTTACATTATTTTTTTAAATCTAGAAAGTAAATGACATGTTTTTGTTTAGAAACAAAAACATAGCATTATCGTATGTGGCTAGCACATCTGTATCACAGTCGAGAAGTTCTGGGTTCTTAAATCTCAACTCGGGCCTTTCGGTGTTGAGTTTGTTCTAGCTGTGCTTGCGTGAGTTTCTCCGAGTAGTCTGGCTTTGTTCCATATTTCAAAATCATGCATTTGAAGTTGATTTAAGCCTCTAAAGTGCTTAGTTACGAATGTGAGTGTGAATGGTTGTTTGTCTACATGTGACCAGCAACTGACTCCCTGCAACCACTAGGGTGTACTTCAACTATCATCCACACTGAGCAGGGGTAGTTCCCCACAACCCCTGAAAAGGGCAAGGACAAACAATATAAAAGATAGATGGATGGATGGATGAAATCAAATATGCAGTTAGTCTGTAGGGTAGATGAGTGGACCCTTAGAACTTTGAACAGTTAGTCTGTCTAAAATTTTATGGGAAATATTGTCTAATAGTCAAACAAGAATGCTGAAAAGCAACAAAAATTAGGAGTGACGAGACGAGATATATTGCTAGGCATCACCTAATATCTCTCTCAATGTTCTCATGTGACTAGATTGTTATACTTTAGATGCCCCTACTGGTTTATTTAATTCGACACACGCAAGAGCTCTTTATGAAACAATATGCTAGCATTAGAATCGTTTTTTTTTTTCTGGAAAAGATTTATTCTTGGAAAAAAGAAAACATTTTCTGTGTAACTAAAACAAAGTAAACTACTGGCTCACTCTGGACAACTTAGGGAGAACACCTTGTACAGTAGTCTACACTTTAACATTTTCATTGCAACTCAACTTCCTTCACCTCCCTACTCTGTTGTCTTCAGCTTTTTGCTTCACTCAACCACACCCGTTGCTCAAAGTTGTTGATAGTTAGATGTTATAGCCTAATAATAGGATGGACAGCACAGGGCCAAGAGCCTATTATACCTAGGTAATGGATAGTGCGAAAAGTTTCGAATGACATTGCCTAGAGATTGGACGACAGTGGGTGGAGCGATTTATGGGACCCACATACACTCCCGTGCCCCCTCCCCATATGTGCTATTTATCTCTCGCCTGATAAGGAAGCAGATGAGGCATGCTTGTAGTTATGGTAAAGTTGCTCATAAAACTTACTCAGAGATAGAAGTTCAAATATACTCAAGAGAAGAGCATCGATCCTAAAACTTTGTAAATGCTTTGTTGTCTTTGAATGAATGAGTCCCTCATAGATAGATAGATAGATAGACAGACAGACAGACAGGCAGGCAGGCAGGCAGACAGGCAGGCAGGCAGGCAGGCAGGCAGGCAGGCAGACAGACAATGGTGCAATACATGTCTCTGTATCGAAACGTTCGATACAGTGGTCACGGTACGCACTAAATGACAAAACTCGTTTTATATCAACCTCTGACGATGAGGAGCTGAGCTGTGCTCCGCCACCTTACGCCTTATTGTTGAGCACAGATCCACAACGCCGCTCCTCTCGCATTCATTCCGACCAAGGAAGGGTGCAATCGGAAATTCACCCGAATGCGCGGTCCCGAGTGTAGCAGAGCAGCACCGGAGGATATTTCCGAACGCACCCTAAGCTGCTGAGACAGAAGCTAACACGCCGTTGCAACATGACTAGTTCCATAGACCCTACTGATATTGAAAATCCTCCACCACTCTTCAAATCTGGCATTTGGAACTACTTTACTTTTCGGGATAAGTATGTCACTGGTGGCAAGCGTGTCGTAGACAAAAGTTCAACGGTATGTTGAATACAATGCTTAATTATATCGGTGGAAACACAACAAACATGACATCACATTTATGCCGACATCATTCCAACGAGAAAACACGTGCCAGACAAAAACAACGAGCATGCATCCTACAAAATCTATCAGATGTACTGTATTTGGACATCATGATTCAAACAGAACAAAATACATTGACCGGGCTATTGCTGTCGACATGCGACCCTTTTCTAACTTGGGGAGAACACCAGGTTTCATAACATGCTGTGGAGTGTCAGAAGAGGTTTCAACTCCCACCTCCGACAGAACTTTGCTCATGTTCCGGGAGAGGCGGGGGACATCGAGTCAGAGTGGATCATGTTCCGCGTCTCCATTGCTGAGGCGGCCGACCAGAGCTGTGGCCGTAAGGTGGTCGGTGCCTGTCGTGGCAGCAATCCCCGAACCCATTGGTGGACACCAACGGTGAAGGATGTCGTCAAGGTGAAGAAGGACTCCTATCAGGCCTTTTTGGCCTGCAGGACTCCTGAGGGAGCTGATGCATACCGGCTGGCCAAGCGGAATGCAGCTTTGGTGGTTGCTGAAGCAAAAACTCTGGTATGGGAGGAGTTCGGTGAGGCCATGGAGAAAGACTTCCGGACGACTTTGACGAAATTCTGGTCCACCATCCGGCGTCTCCAAAACTGTGTATAGTGGGGATGGGGCGCTGCTGACCTCGACTCTGAACGTTGTGAGTCGGTGGGGAGAATACTTCGAAGACCTCCTCAACTCCACCGACACACCTTCCCATGAGGAAGCAGAGTCTGGGTTCTCTGAGGCGGGCTCTCCTATCTCTGGGGTTGAGGTCACCGAGGTGGTTAAAAAGCTCTTCGGTGGCAAGGCCCTGGGCGTGGATGAGATTCGCCTGGAGTTCCTGAAGGCTGTGGCGTGCCCTCTCCAGGTCAGGGATGAGATCCTTCCCACAGTGGAGGAGTTCAAGTATCTTGGGGTCTTGTTCACGAGTGAGGGAAGAATGGAACGGGAGATCGACAGGCGGATCGGTGCAGCGTCTGCAGTGATGCGGACTTTGTATCGGTCCAATGTGGTAAAGAAGGAGCTAAGGCAAAGCTCTCAATTTACCGGTCAATCTATGTTCCTACCCTCCCCTATGGTCACAAGCTGTGGGTCGTGACTGAAAGAACAAGATCCCGGATACAAGCGGCCGAAATGAGTTTCCTCCGCAGGGTGTCTGGGCTCTCCCTTAGCGATAGGGTGAGAAGCTCGGTCATCCGGGAGGATCTCAGAGTAGAGCCGCTGCTCCTCCACATCGAGAGGAGGCAGATGAGGTGGCTGGGGCATTTGATTCGGATCCCTGGTGAGGTGTTCCGGGCACGTCCCACTGGGAGGTGACCCCGGGGACGACCCAGGACACGCTGGAGAGACTGTGTCTCTGCCGGCTGGCCTCGGAACCCCTCGGGATCCCACCAGAAGAGCTGGATGAAGTGGCTGGGGAGAGGGAAGTCTGGGCGTCCCTGCTAAAGCTACTGCCCCTGCGACCCAACCTCGGATAAGCGGTAGAAAATGGATGGATGGATGGATACAAAATAAAAAATAAATCAACATAGTCAAGACATTACTTGGTTTAAGCAAGTCACAAAAGTCAAGTCATGCAATTTTGCTCCAGTCGCAACATATATTGAGGTTGTAATAAAATGTTTTTTCACAATTTCTTTTCCTCATAAATCATCACACAAAAAAGTATTTTCACCTTTTAAAAATTAAATGAAAAACAACTGACATTATGATTTAATTGTATTGTACTGAACAAACTATGCTCTGTACTTTGTGATTACAGCCTTCTCACTACACTTTTTAAGCGCGCACCATTTAAAGAAAAGCCAAGACTTTTCTGTTGGTCAAATATACAGTAATTAGACTTGTACCTAATGGGCTAATGGAGAATGAAATAATTCATGATTAAGGGAATAATACATGACATAATGTTGCAATCCTTCAAAAAAAAAAAGTAATGTGAACAAAATCTGCATTCCTCCTGTGTCCTTAACCTTAATTAAACCACTCAGTCATTTATTTTTTATTTTTATTTTTTTGCATTAACAATTGTCATTGTTAATGCAATGCACTTGGACGCTGCCAGAACTAAGACAAGAGCGTGCAAAATCCTCTCGGACCCTCCACATCCCGGTCACCGGCTCTTCCAGCTCCTTCCCTCAGGTAGGCGCAACCGATCAATGCAAACTAGAACTCGCAAACATTCCAACAGCTTCTTCCCTCTTGCAATCAACTTCTTAAACACCTAACCTACATTTTCATTGCAACATGCTGGCAATTTTTTGACTTTTTGTCTTGAGTTTGTTGTCACATTTCTGTCAGGCCAATTATATATTACTTGTGCACTCACTGTAATAGTCTCACCACGCTGCATTATTTGCATATCTGTTGTTGACAAATACTGGCCACTCATGCCAAAGTAGCACCTGCTCCATTTGCACACTGACTGAGGAGTATCTGCAACATTTGCACAATCAATATTGTCCAAGACTATTGTACTACTCGCTTGAAGTCTCGGCGCTCTTTGCACCGGACTATTGCAATATTAGTTATTCGAACTGCTCTAAGTGCTAGAGGACTCTGCATCTTTTTGCACAATTATCAAAAAAAATAATAATAATAATAATAATTTGGGCGGCACGGTGGCCGACTGGTTAGAGCATCAGCCTCACAGTTCTGAGTACCCGGCTTCAATCCCCGGCCCTGCCTGTGTGGAGTTTGCATGTTCTCCCCGTGCCTGCGTGGGTTTTCTCCCACATCCCAAAAACATGCATTAATTGGAGACTCTAAATTGCCCGTAGGTGTGACTGCGAATGGTTGTTTGTTTGTACGTGCCCTGCGATTGGCTGGCAACCAATTCAGGGTGTACCCATCCTCCTGCCCGATGACAGCTGGGATAGGCTCGAGCACGCCCGCGACCCGAGTGAGGAGAAGTGGCTCAGAAAATGGATGGATGGATGGATAATAATAATGTACCGGCATTACCAGATAACTAGCAACCCTTTATTGCTCAGTGACTGTTTTTCTCAATGTCTTTATGTTTCAAAAGTGTTCTCTGTCAATTGACTGTCTGTTGTCGTACTAGAGTGGCTCCAATTACCAGAGACAAATTCCTTGTGTGTTTTTTGGACATACTTGGCAAATAAAGATGATTCTGATTAGATTAAAGGTTACGTTTCATATGCTACGGTCTCAATTTTAAAATTGGTGCAGACAGCTTTATCACAGAGCCGACACAACAAATGACATTTTAATGGTGACACTTACATAAACACATTAAGTAGTATGACAATTATATTCACACGCAGCTACTCACAATTTTTACAGCACTCAGTAATGATGAAACGCACTTTTGCCAGTGACTTTGTGATCGTAATGCAAAGTGATCCAATACAGCAGACCTATAATGCACCTGGCATCTTCGAGCACCAATTCTTTCGTCATGCCCGCAAAAGTCTCCACACTTTTTCTCCACAACTGACCGCTAGCAACGCCGCTTCACTTCTTCAGCATTCAGCAGTTGCCATTATATTGTAGGCGCTACTGTCTGCTCTAGAGTGCACACCGCTTCGCCTCATTCGTAAATGAGAGCGGGGGGGGGGGGGGGGGAAGAGAGTTTTGCGTGCCTATGAACCGTAACGAAAGGTTCGGACAATTATTATAAACCGTCCCACACCTAACTACGTTACTTAGCTGCACTAAAACGGTCACAATCACATCTTTTTTTTTTTTTTTTAAATCTTCCCAAACTAGTCTATGAAACTTAATGTTTGACCAGCTTGCTAAACAGTTAAATTAGCTTACCTGTCTTTATGAGTTTTGTAGTGACGGATGAAGTTCGTCGTTGTTGTTGTCTTTAATGCGCAAGTTGCAAACCATGCAAGTTGCCATCGTCTTTTTTAAAGACTTAATCGACAACATCATTTTATTATCTTTGGAGCTCCTGCCATCGTTGTTTATGCAGGTGGCTACGTCCCAATGGATGTGCACAACAATGCAGACTGTGTTGCCAGGTTGGCTACTGTACACCACTGAACTATATTATATAAATAGAAAGAAAATAAAAGCAATAAATTATAAACACCCCCTTTTAAAAAAAAACAAACAAACAACAAAAATCGTTTACTTATATTCATCCATCCATCCATCCATTTTCTTCCGCTTATCCGGAGTCAGGTCGCGAGGACAGCAGCTTAAGCAGAGAAGCCCAAATTTCCTTCTCCCCAGCCACTTTGTCCAGCTCTTCCAGGGGGATCCTGAGGCACTCCCAGGCCAGCCGGGAGACGTAGTTTCTCCAGCGTGTCCTGGGTCCTCACTGGGGCCTCTTCTCGGTGGAACATGCCCGGAACACCTCACCAGGGAGGCATCCTAATCAGATGCCCAAGCCACCTCATCTGGCTTCTCTCAATGCGGAGGAGCAGCAGCTTGAGTCTGAGGACCTCCCTGGTGATCGAGCTTCTCACCCTATCGCTAAGAGAGAGCCCGGACATCCTACTTCTATCCAAGAACATTTAACATCAGAAAATTTATTTTGATACGTGAGTGCAGCAAAAGTCAGTTACTTAAGAGTTTTACTCATGTAATATTGTTCAAGGTGACTTTAACTTCTGCCAAAGTTATTTTCTGTTAGGATAGTTGTACTTTTACTCAAGAATTGCATTTGCAATTTATACAAAAGGAACTGGAATTTGCATACTGGGCCCGTAACACATGCACACCTAATGCTTGCCCTGCCTCTCTTATTCTGAAGTGTATCTTCAATAAACTTCATCATATTTTTTGCGCTGAGAATCACACATGCAAAAACAACTACCATCCAAGAAAGAATAAATTCAACAAAATTGTGCTCATGTAATCTTTTTTTAAAGTTGCATCTGTCAATGTTTACACATAGCATTTTCAAAAACCTCCACTTTGAGACTTTTTTTTTTTTTTTTAAGTTTGTCCTTGCGCTCCAAAATGCCATTGTCATTTTATTGAACTGCCAAAACAACAGTCTCACGTGTAAAGGGCCCCATGAAGACCAGACTGCAGCGAGGTCCGCAGTGTGTGCCATTGGAGCAACCGTGGCAGGGTTCCTTTGTGTCCTCAACCCTTCAAGCCTTTTAATAACACACTTTATCGATCCAGTACGCTAAAGCAGCTGGCACTTTAGTGTTACTCAAGAAACCCCATGAGCACGACTAGGCAAACAAATGCAAATCCAAAGACGTGTTATCAAGCTTATGATTTGAATGGAAAGGGACTTATTTATTTTCAATTTAATGTAAAATAAAAATTTTCAGTAGTTTTTCATTTCAATTATTATGATTATATGCGATTATAGCGATGATCATTATACTTTTTCAATTTCGTCTAAATTTTTCCATTAATGTATTATAATTTTTCCATATTGATTGAGTGGGGGGAAAACACAATATCAGAATGAGAAGCGCAGGATCCATTTGAAATCTATTTGGAAACAAGCATAGTGCTGAGCAAAATTACCCTCTCTTAAAAGTAAATAATATTGGGTAAAAAAAAATGCAATCTGAAAAACAAAGCGCTTCGAGGCGTCAGCTGAACGCTAGACAATAAATTAATAGTATTGCGTACATCTTTATGAAAGCTAGTCAAAGACAAAAATTAAGCTAAGCTGTCACTGAACAGGTCTTTGGAGTCAATGCATGATCCCGATGTAGCTGAATCTAAAATTTCACATTCAACGTTGAGCAGTGAGGGATAAGTCACCATTAAAACTGAAGTTCAACAAGAAATGCAACGAAAGCGAGCACAGGCCTCAAAAGATATTCTGCCTTGAATCAAAGCTCTCACACTGCCACTCTCAAACAGTCAGTGAACAAGAAGCGACATTGATAAATGAGTCCAAAGGTTTATATTTCATGACACTCAAGCTATTAGTGACCACCTCTTATATCACTGCAGCAAGAATATGTCTGACTCTGCTTGGAAGACTTCCTATAAGATCTCTCTGGAAATGATAGTGAATTCATCCAAAACAACTTTTGTGAGGTCAGGTCACTGGCTCAACATGTTCATCCTGAAGGTGTTTGTGGGGTTGAGGTAAGGACTCTAAGTTCTTCCACAGCAAACTTACTCAAGCATGTCTTTATGGACCTTACTTTGTGTACTTTGGCAAAATGATGCTGGAACATAAAAAAGGGCCTTCCCTAAACTGTTCCCACAATGTTGGAAGCTTGGATGTTTCCAAATTGTCTTTGTAAGACACAACATTAAGATTCAGGTGAACAAGGATGCCTTGAACAATTCCTTATTGACTTATTTATTGATTAAAACGTAAGTTTCAAGAGCCTATGCCGTTTACTGGTCTAATTGTCTACAGTGTTGCATTCCCACATTATCTGTCAACATGAAGCGGTATTTTTGCAGTAAAGCACAGACAAAACGCCAATAAGAGCGAGTGAGAGGGAGACAAAAGAGTAAACAAGACATACTGAGAGATGGATAGAAGAGAACAAAAGAGAAATTAATCTAATGAGTAAAGATCAATATGTTCAGGCAAATTAGCCCAGCAAAACCATGTGTATTAATTATCTACAACATGACAAAAAAATATATCATTAGCTATGAGGAAAAGGCTATTTATGGCAATTAGGACACTTTACTTAATTATTAGACAGTAGCTAAAACCATTATTGATTCTCTCCCTAAAATAAAGCTCAATTAGATATACTGCAACTGGGTTATATGGGAACAACTACCACCCTTACATGAATTGCATGACTTCATTCCCTCCTATTATTTGATGCAAAAAAGTGGGGAAAGGATCTATCTGAGAATTAAAGACAATAATTATCTGTAGAGGTTTACCACATATTTTCAACAACATTGCAATGCTTAGGTAAAGAATGTATACTTTGATTAATATGGCCCCTCTCTAAAAATCTGGGACAAATCTAACCTTCAAATCTTAGCACTAAAAGCATTTAACATGATCATCACAATCATGCTGACCTTAGATTGTCTATAACAGCCATAATGCAAACAAACAATACAATTCAACTGTTAAAATAAAACCCCTTTTCGCCATCTTTTTTTATTACCCCCATTTCTGCATCAGCCTCTGCCACTGAAAAATAAAAGCCTTGACAGTCTGTGGCCATTCAGCAAGAGAGCAGAATGTATAATGGAAAACCTTTCAATATCTCATTCAAGAAAAACAAACAGGATTAAGTTTGTAACTGGAGATATTTTTTTAAATTGCTCTGAAGTTTTGTTCTGGTTGAAGTTATGTTTATATATATTTTTCTTATGCATTGCAACAAATAAAATGGTAAATTTAATTATGAAGTTATACAAATTTGACTAGTGTGGAACCACCATGATGCATGGTTAAATTTGTGTTTTCAGAACAATCAGACATTTTACTGTAGATTGTACATTCCAATATAATGTATGAACACCTATTTTTTTCTGAATCGTTCCTGGTCAGAAAGTATACACTTTATTTTTACTTGTCACACTTGAACTTACAGTACACTTTAAATTTATATAATTATTCAATTGGCTGCTATTCAAATTATAACCCTCCTTAAGCATCTCGTGTTATCACACCTTTACGATGAAATATTGAACACTAAACATGAGGAGCTTTGAGATTTTTGACTTCACAGTGATCCGGATTTTTATTTTATTTTTATTTTTTTTTTAAATCTTAAGGATTCCACTTTAGAGAAAAAAAAAAAAAAAACAATAAGGTCCACCATCATTGATTTGTGGGTTTTTGCATGCTTGCAAAATCTTTGCAATTGTGCAGGTTGGTGTGTACCTGCAGGGAATTGAGGAGGATGAAGATGTAGGCCATGACAATGGAGAAAGGTACCAGGACACCACACAGCCATGTCAATCCAAGAATGGGCAGCAAAACCAAAACTGCTTTAACAGCAGCCCTGCAACCATATGACATTAATGTTAAGCATACAGTACACATGCATGATTTTAAACACACACTCAAAATAAATATATGAGTTGAAATATGTTGGCAAACTGACAAGTTCTAATTTATAGTCTTAAAACATGTTTTATTATTATTCAAATCCTCTCTTAGGGCCATGGGCACATTTCTAGATTTTTCTACTTCTTAGCGCTTTTTTTGAGGATATTATTGAGCAACCTTGGGTGACTAGCTGTTCCACACAGTTGCTGTGTGGCTGGGAAGACTCATGGGGTGACAACTTCCCACCTTAAATCTCATTTAATTCTGTTTAGAGTGGAATTAGCTTCCCACTCAGGTGACTGCCAAACCACACCAGCTGTGAATGTGTGTTCAAATTGTGACATGGATGGCGGCAGGCCCTAGCTTATTCAGTGGAGGAATTTGTTTGAGTTTCCGAGATGGCTGCCACCCAGGGGTGCCAAATGGTTCAAGGACAGCTTTGAAAATTCTTATAGTGCGCCTACTGTGAGGCCTGGTGGGCTGAGGCTGAAAAAAAATAAAATAATTTTCACCAATAGAAACAGACTTCTGGTCGTAAATCTTCTGGATCACATGTGGGACAGATTCACAGATTAGCCTTTACCAGTTTCATGAGAAACATAGCTGTGATGTTGCTGCATGGCAGCATACCAATGCAGTGTTAAAAAGACAAGTCAGGCCAAGATTTGTGCAATGCATAATTACAATGAAAATGTAAATCCCAAGCTAATTACAGTATCTTCATATTGCAATGGTTTATGTGATCGGTTGTTTTTGTTGTTTGTTTTTGTTTTTTGGATTGGTTAGATTTTTGGCTACACTTCAAATGACCATTCACAATAAGTTTAGAAATAATATCCTATGTTTCAACATTTAAATTGTAGAAAAACAAACTTGTAACATTGACTCTGCTTTTTTTTTTTTTTCTCCATCATGCAGTAATTAATATTTGTTGATGAAAGATGTTGCAAAAATGTACACGTTAAATTAGAGTTTAGTGAGTAAATGTTTTTCAAACAAACATTTAGAATTTGGACAATTTCCTTTTTAATTTTTATTTTAGTTTTTACCAACATGGTTATTCAATTGAAAAAAAACACCATACAACTACATACATCCCATCCTATGTTTCATCATTTTAATAGTAGAAATCTTGTAGAAAACTATGGCAAACGTGGAGACATTTTTTTTGTCTAAATCACATTCCTAATTTGATATTAAAATGGGTGAAAAAAGCAGAATCACATTGAGTCTTCATAATCGAATAACAGTATTTAAGAATTTGAACTGTAACAGCATAATAAATTATCTAATTTTCAATGCTTAAAAAGACCATTTGTCTGAATTAATTCCTGTGCCTGATGAAAAGTGAAAGACCATAAAAAAGTCAGGGCCATTGGGGTTGAAAATATTTGAAGTGGCTGAAAAATGCTGAATATTTTATGGACAACACTAATATAATCAATTCAAAATGTATTTCTATCTTAGTTGATGAATGAGCCTCACTGTTTTACAAATGACAAATCCTTTTCTCTGGTGCCTTCTGAAGACAGCCCGCTTTTTCCAAGGCCTGTGGCACTGTTGAATGATATTTTTAAAAAGGACAAATAGCGTCCCCTCATGGCCAGTACCTAACTTGCTCGTAGGTTTGTTCCACTGGACTGGCACCCATCGCCAACATAATGGACCTCCTCTTGGCTGTGGAGATAGTGATGACCACCACCCTGGTAAGTACCATGACATTCACCTGTAATAATAATGAACACTGCTGATAATAATAATAATAACAATAATAATGAAGAAGAAGAACAAACAGCAGCTGCCCCAACCCTAATGTATTAAATTATAAATATAGGTACTGTAAGTATTATAGTAAAACAAAATATGTATGTATATGTGTGTACATTGTACAGCTTAGGGGCAGTTGGCTGGATCTGGCTTTATGCCCCAAATTTTTGGTTGTGAAAGCTCTTGTGATACGAGATGGCATTTATGATCGGCTGTTACACCTGCAACTTTGCGACGCCATTCATCTGCGATTCAAATTGAGAATTTCAGCAAAACTAGGGGCCGACGGTGAGCCACTCACGAAAGCTATTGGCAGAACCATCTGCAATGTGCGACAGTTCAGTGGTGTTCAGCCGCATCGCTCGGTGTGAGACGGGCCTAAGTAAACTTTACTAAAAACCTATTAAAATAAAAAATATAAATGTTAAACTATTAAAACATTACCAAGTTGAAAGTAAAAGGACAAGAAAAAGCAGGACAAAGAGCTTTGTAAGGATAAGCATTTTTTGTAAATTATACACAAGAGAAAACACTTCAACATAGCATAAGAAACACAATATGTATCTTGAGTCTCTTAGTTGCAGGACATTTTTCAGACGTACAATAAGTTACTTGCACATGTCATCGGTCATGTCAGCAATGAACAAAATACATAATACTGTGAAACGTGATAGCGTGTAATTTGCTGACCATGATGATGAAGATGACAGGCCCAGCAAAGCCCCAGATGACACCGTTCTGGACACTGAGCCAACAATAGCCATCAGCCAAGTATTTGCCTGAGGCTGACGCCAGTGTGATGGTGACTATGAGCACTGGCAGACCTGTAGGCAGGATAAGAACAAGCAAGAAATAACGGTGGAGAATTAAAGGATCGGTGTACAGTAATAGTAACATGAATAGGAATTGAAATAGATATGAGCAAAGTGGAAGATCAATAGTGGCACAGTAGAAGACTGTGATGGAAACAGTATTTTGAAATGTCAGATTTGACCTTGATAATGTAGTAATAGAATTGAAAATTTCCCAAGATAAAATCACTGTACCCCAGCCGATGAGATAATAATACTTCATGTGTCTTTCTTCACTGAGATTGACAGCAACCACCTTGCTCCAGAGCAGAAGACCCTCAACCAGCATCCAGCTGAAGGCAGCCATGAAGAACAGGTGGAGCAATGCTGCCACAAGTGTACACGCAACCTACAAGCACAGTAACCCAGGCGGGCCAACAGATAAATTATATTACCCGTTTCAGAAGCTCTGGTATTGCTCTTGAATGATGCCCAGTAAATGTCAATATTTCTATAGAGATGTATCTTCTGATATACTGCTTGCTCTGAATTTACTGAATTTGTAAAAATACGCACATGCACACCCAGGACAGTGACAGGACTACTGTGATTTTATGTTCATTAGCAATTTGAAGTTATTTAGTATTTGAAGCATCCCTCAAAGGAACTAAATCAACTATATAGCTGCCAGAATTTGTTTAATCAACCAAAAATAAATACAGCAAGATTGGAACACATTCACTATGCAAAATGACTCTTTTGTGATGCATGCTTTCAGGAAATCTGTTTTTATATTGAAAATGCAAAATGGTTAACATATTTGGATGATGACTTTAATGCCCAAGCGAACTCTAAATAGCTTTATTAAAATTGACAGTTCACCCACTTAATGATTACTCAGGCTATTTTGTACATTTGAAACCATTTAATGAATTTTCAAAAAGCAGCCCCAAGAGATGCAGCTCACCCTGGCATGACCTTGGGTCAAAAGGATCAACTAGCAACCATTGACTGACCACTGGGTGTCGAATGATTTAATACAACATTAGTGGTCATACGGAATGATGTATTGGTAGCTGTTTGGACCAGCTCATGTGTAAGCAGTTTAAGAACACATTTAACATCTTATTATTACATGAGAATAATTTCAACTACATTTGCTTAGCACACCATAATGTATATTCTGAGCAACATTCCAACATCCTGTAAAGAGGTTATTACTACTTATTGTCTTGCATTCAGTTTGTTTGTCACCATTTTCAGTGTGTGTAATTAATGAGATTGTACTGCACCTTGTTGTGAATGGCTGAGCCACTGCACAGCAGAATCACTTGAGCACAGATCAGAGCAATAAACAAGTTCTTATGGATGGATGTCCTGTCAGATCGAGGTATACTAGTGGAAAACAAGAGAAAATATTAAAATTTTATGACTGTCTCACAAAAAACATTGTGGCCAAAAAATGATATTGATTGTTGAATTAAATTATTCACGATTAAATAATAATAGTAATAATAATAACAATAATAATAATACTCAAGTATTTTTTTAAAACGCTTTCATGCATGTTATACATATCACATGTACTATGCAGTGTTCCACTCCGTAGACAGCAAGTAAATTGTGGTAGCAGCTCCTTCGTGGCCTACTGTATTAGGATCCCTCTGTGATCCGCCTGCTAATTAACAATCACAGAATGCTACCATAAACCTTTAATTAGAATATTAGTACCAGTCAATACTTGGAACAGCCACAGAAGAAAAGCACTGGCAGCTACAGCAACGATATAGTGCTCTTTTTGGTGAATTGGTGTGACATCAAATCCAATTAAGAGAACAGTTGAATCCAGTCTTTCTTCTACTGTACTGTATATGAATCATCTGGATAAAAACATTACAATTTTAAAGAATTAAAAATATGGAAGAAAATGTTTTATAAAAAAAAAAAATGACGTGAGAAAACCACAGTAATGTTGCGCTGTGTAATTCTATCGTGGTAAAGCTCTGTCAATTATTTATGTTACATTCAATTCACCTATGGTCACTACTTATGGCCACTTAAATGATGTAAGCCAATTAAATGATCTGTCCTTTCCTAAAAAGAAAATTATCAAGGAAATGAAATGCCGCTCACTGGGGCTGTTGTTCTTTTGCCTTAACAAGTGTTTGTGACTATATGAATTGGTGTGCATTCTAGTCAGAATACATGGACAATGTATTGAAACCCACAGGTGTTTTGTGTGGAAAAACTGTGTGAAGAGCCATGACGTCAACACCTCTGGGATGAACAAGAACAGAGACTGTGAGCCAGGCCCTCTCTCTGGTTCAACATCATTGATCTCTGACCTCACAAATGTGCTTTGTGAAATTCCCAGAGAGACACGCCAACATTTTGCAGAAAGTATTCCCAGAACAATGGAAACTTTTTACTGAAGAGGGGGACAAACTCTGGATTGTCCACTGTTCATCTTAGTATAAGGTAGGGGTTCTCTCAGTACCAGTATAAAAAGCCATGTAGCCATGTCAACCTACACAGATATGATGGCGCAAAGCAAAAAACAAAAATAAAACAATGTCAGTGGTGTATGAAATCCATTGGTGATCAGCTCAAAACAACAGCAGACTTGGTTTTTTTTTCAACTGTTTCATTTCATTCTTTCCACATTTTGGACATCCCGGAGTGCGTCAGTCCTGAATTTTTCAAATTAAGTGCTCATAATCAGGTTTTTCAAAACCCATTTGTATTTTTGAACATATTAAATTTGCCTAAATTCTTTTTCTTGTTGTAAGAATGTAATTATTGAAACTTTACGTAAACTGCAAAATTAATGTTTTCAACTCTCACTTCTGAAATCAATTGATTAACTACTAACTCATTTAAGGCAGTTTGAGCAAACAAATCACATGCAGTTTCAATGTGCCACCTTTACTAAGTGTTAACAAGGAAGCCATGTGATATTGTGGGTGAGCAGGACAGCATGAGCAGGTACTCACTCCAACACAGTGAACAGCATTAATGTCACCACCAGAGCACACAAAGATGCTCCCGAGCCGATGAATGTCAGCTTGGTCAAAACAAGTTCTTCTTCGGGACTCCACTGGGACAAATGGGAAATCGTGTGTAAAAGAGAAAAGTGGAGAATATTGTTAGTGTGGTAAATAAGTGTGCTAAATGGTAAATACAAAAGTAATCACCTTAGCCATGCTTCACTTATCAGATACTGAATAACAATACCATTTAAGGGGCTTTAAAGTAGACTTTAGTAGACCTGTGCATGCCATAGGGTCACTTGCATGTACTTGAACCCCTATACTTCTGGCCCCGGATCTGTAGTGTGGGCCTCTGGGGATGATGGGCCTGTTTCCCCCTCCTCCTCTTGGGTCAGGTTTTGTCCGTGTGGCCCTGCTCTCGGTCCCTGTGTGCCATGGTGGTGCCCGCTGGCCCCACTCCGGGGGCCCCGTCCTGGACTCTGGGTGGGGGGCTGGGGTCGTGCTGCTGCACCCCGGGCCTGTGTTCTTCACTTCCCTCTCCGCCGTGGTCGTCGCGCCTCTCTCGCTCGGGCTGTGTGGGGTCCCCGGCTGACTTCAGGGTCTATGGTAGGGTGTCGGCACATCCCGCCATTGGGCGGGTCCGCCTTCTGTGCCCTGTTGTGGTTGCTGGGTGGTGGTGTGTGTGCGTGTTTGTGTGTGTGTGTGTGTGTGTGGGATGGGGGGTGTACCCCCCTTTTCTCTGTGGCTTTCGAGCCGGTCGGTCTGGGCACACAGGAGTCTAGCCTCTTACTTCTACTTTTATCACTCGCACTGGCTTGAGGCATGATGAGGCGGATGCCGGGCCGAGTTCTGGCACATCTGTGCTTGTCTGCAGGTCTGGTCGCCCCCCTTCTCTGCCCTGCCGTTCCTCCAATTTTAATGCATCATACACCCGTCAGTGAGGGGAGGGCAGTGTTGGGCTGCAGAGGACACTTGGCCAGGTGTTCCGGCACGTCGGCCTGCTCTCGAGACCGCCGTGCCTTTCCCCTGCAGATTTTGAATGTACCGGCTGAAATAAGTATTTAACACATCACCATTTTTCTCATTAAATATATTTCCAAAGGTGCTATTGACCTCAAAATTTCACCAGATGTTGCGAACAACTCAAGTAATCCATACATACAAAGAAAGTAGAAACAATAAGAGCAGAAATTAAGTTGTGTAATAATGTCAAATGACACAGGAAAAAAGTATTGAACACGCCAACTGCTATTTATTTAATACTTTGTAAAAAAGCCTCTCCTGTATGGAGAAACTAGTTACATGCATTTTTCTGGTGTGATTTTGGCACACTAGCAGTCTTCAAATCTTGAAAGTTCCGTGGGCTTCTTTTATGGGCCTTGAGTTTCAGTTATTTTCATAGATTATTGATTGGATTCAAGTCAGGTAATGACTGGGCCATTCTAGCAGCTTTATTTTTGTTCTTTGAAACCAATTGAGAGTTTCCTTGGCAGTATGTTTTGGATCATTATCCTGCTGAAATGTCCACCCTCGTTTCATTTTCATCATCCTCGTAGATGGCAACAGATTTTTGTCAAGAATGTCTCGGTACATTTGCCCATTCATCCTTCCTTCAATAATCTGAAGTTTACCAGTACCATTTGCTGAAAAGTAGCCCCACACCATCATGTTCCCACCTCTGAACTTGACTGTTGGTATGGTGTTTTTAGGGTGATGTGCAGTGTCATTTCTCCTCCAAACGTGGTGTGCATTATGGCATCCAAACAGTTCAATTTTGCTCTCATCTGACCAGACTGTATTCTCCCAGTATTTAACTGGCTTGGCCAAATGTTGGCCAGCAAGCTTTGACAATCGTGCTCAATTGAACGTTCAGAAGCTTAGATATGTGGCTGTAACCAATCCCATCGTTATGTTTTGCAACAATTACTTTGTGATGGTCTTGAGATAGCGCTCTGCTCTTACCCATCATGAGATGTGTCTTGACTCACACCTTGGCAATGAGACCTTTTTGGAGGCCATCAACTAGGACTGAACCAGCTGATAATTATTTGCACTGACCAGGGGCTGGATTGCTGTTTGATTATTAATAGATTTTAGGTGTTGTCTTGGCTTTCCATGTCTTTTTACACCTCCCTTTCTTCATGTGTTCAATACTTTTTCCCTGTGTAATTTCAAATTTTTACACACAACTTATTTCTGAGTTTATTTGTTCTACTTTCTTTGTATGAGTGGATTATTTGGGTTGTTCTCAATATATGGTGAAATTCAATAGCACCTTTGGAAGTATATTTAGTGAGAAAAATGGTGACGTGTTAAATATTTATTTTATCAGCTGTATATTCGCACATCTTTTGGGGAGCTGGTTGGCCTGATTGGGGGTGACCGTTTCGGATCATCATTGCTCCCTGACCGTCTTGCCTCATCCCCACTGGTCTTCCAAATTTTAATTCACAACAACCCAACACACACGATCACGGTACAGGGATAATGGTTGCCAGTCGGGAACCTGATTAGGGTGGGTAGTCACATTTCTCTTGGCTTGATTCCTGGGTTCTGGAAACCCCCCCTTTGGGTCCCCGCCTTCCTCTGCCCTCACCTAGCGCCCTTGCCCATCAATGTTCACGGCAGGCGCTTAACATGGGCTCGCTTTTGGGGGTCTGTGACCTTTTTCAGGTGGCAGCTGGCTACTGGGTTAAGCCCTGTTGGTGGTTGGGGCCCCCATGCTCTCTGGGGATGGTATGGGTGGTGGAAGCGGTGGGGCGGCTTGGTGGGGTGGGGTGGAGGGGCGCGGGATTGGGCTGTGGGGGGCTCTCACCAGGTGTCCCCCCACCCACAAATAAGAACACGATTTGACTGTTGTAACATTACTTGTAGTCATATGTCTAGACTGTCTGCTGTGGTTTGCACCCCTTTTCCCCTTGTCCATTCTGTCCCTCTGTCTGTCCCCTAAAAGCCTTTTCTGTCCGGCTGCATTTTCAATAAATAAATAATTTTTAAAAAATAAATGAAAAATAAGCAGAGGGAGTATTTCAAACTCCCCTGTTGCACAGCAAAACTGTTCCAGCACAAAAGGCATACAGATCCACCATTCTGCATGGCCATGCAGCTGAACAGGACAAGTAAATAAAATTAAATTAAAATTAAATAAATAAATGAAGTAGAGTAACTTTGTGTGAGCAATTTTAATACATACCTTAGGTTTTAAGTAATTCATCAACACTGCAAAGTTTGTGGTATGGTTGCATACACAGGAAGTAACACCAGAGCCAGCAAAGATCACAATGCAGCCATCATTGGACCAGCCACTGGTTTGATTATTCCTATGTAACACCGCAAAGAAATGCACAAGAACACAATCACTAACTCAGTGATTAGATAATGCAAATGTATGTGTTGTTTTGCTGTTGAAACTTACATTAAGCTGAAATTCCAAAAGGCACAGACTGGGTAAAATCTCTGTGCAAACTCCATCTAGAAGCAGATACACAATCATTTAATGTTGAATACTATCTTTGATCATAATATTTGTCACTGTCCGCAGAATTTACTTGCAATGCAATCTCATGAAAACTAATTGCAATTTTACGACAATCCCATTGTGATACGTACTCATATGACATAGGGAGTGGGAATGGAAACATTACCGTGTATGAAAGGAGTTAATGTGTTTTAACGCCTTTAAAAGGTGAAGTTATATGCAAGTCAGTCATGATCAGGGATGGGCATTTGACTAAATTTACGATGCATTCAGAAATTCAATTTGACGCCCTAACTCTACTCCTGAGAGTGCGAGTGTTCAGAGAGGCTGAGCATGCTCCCTTTCTTTGTATTTACGCAAGACAGTTATTTTGGTTTATATCCACAGTAAATGAATGGTGAATGAGGTCGTCGAATCCCCCATCAGCCCACAACCCTCACATCTTGCTTGAACAGCTTCCATGCTTGTCCAGCCTGATACTCTGCTGCTCTGTCTCCCCAGTCAGAAAGGCCAGAGCACGCTCCGCCACTCCCAAAATGTGGTGCTCTGAATAACCAAACAGCACATTCCAACAATGCTCTGAGTCTCCGAACAGTCCGGAGTGTAGCATAGCCTGCTTGGAATGCATTTCCAAACGCACCCTTAATCGATCGACTATGGGGAAGGTGAAGCTGAATTAATTGTAGTTTTGTAAGTATTATTCTTAATGGGATGGGAGAAAGTCTCAGAATGTTACAAGCTGATGTTTTTATACCCCAACGTTGTATTGAGCAGAATAATGCTGGGTGGTCAAGGTCTTCATAAATGTCGCACAATTTCCTGTAGCTAAGATACTGTCACTCGCCTTGCACTTCATTTTACCTCAATTGCAAGATAAGGTTATGCAATAATCATTTCAACACAGTCGGCCAAATTCTTATAAAACATAAATTAATGAATCAATATTTATGCCCATTCCCACTTGTATTCTGTTTCACTCCTCAGATCAGCCATACATGTACCTCAGATCAGCCATACATGCACCCCAAACATGCAACAGCTCCTGTTCAGGCATTAACAATGTTGAGCAATACTTGCTTAATGAGTGGAGCTACACACAAAAAACATAAATATTTAAAGTATCGAAAAAGACTCCTAAAAAAATCTCTGCACAATGCAAGCATTATTTATCCAGCAGTACCACATGAGATGAGGATAGAGTGTACTGGACAGCAACAGGGATTGTTTGGGCCTTTGATGCATCACGGAGAGTGGCTGATATGACAGCAGAAGCCAGGTGACCTGAGAAAATTCTGAAGACGGAGAGACCCTCAGTTAACAGTCAGTTTTCATTATACCGTAGAAGCTCATAACACGGGCACATAAAATATGCACAGAAATTTTTGTTTACACTCCCATCTAGAATTATTGGAACTACTGCAATATTAGTCATTCGAACTGCTCTAAGTGCTAGAGGACTCTGCATCTTTTTGCACAATTGTCAAAACAAATAAAAATAATAAATTTACCGGCATTACCAGATAACTAGCAACCTTTTATTGCTCAGTGACTGTTTTTTTCCAATGTCTTTATGTCTCAAAAGTGTTCTCTGTCAATTGACTGTCTGTTGTCGTACTAGAGCGGCTCCAATTACCGGAGACAAATTCCTTGTGTTTTTTGGACATACTTGGAAAATAAAGATGATTCTGATTCTGACAGTGAGGCAAATTCCTTTACTTGTGTTGTACCCTGAATTAATTTGGGTTTCACATCAAAAGATGAATAGGACACAAGAAATCAAACAGCTATATTCTATACCACTCGCTAACCCAACTGACTTTTTATGGGATGTCGAAGGAAACCAGACAACTGGAAAAAACCCATGCAAGAACGGTGATTGGTCACCAGTCAACTGAGGGCACATATAGATTAAAAAAACATTCACACCAATGGACAATTTAGGATATTCAATTAGCCTAAAATACATGTTTTTGGAATGTAGGAGAAAGTCTGAGTACCTGAAGAAAACCTATACAAGAACATGCAAAGTCCACACAGAGCTGCACCTGGAAACTCTGCACACTTAACTCTGAGGCAGACATGCTAAAAAATAAATGTACCAGCATTACCAGATAACTAGCAACCCTTTATTGCTCAGTGACTGTTTTTCTCAATGTCTTTATGTCTCAAAAGTGTTCTCTGTCAATTGACTGTCTGTTGTCGTACTAGAGCGGTTCCAGTTACTGGAGACAAATTCCTTGTGTGTTTTTTGGACATACTTGGAAAATAAAGATGATTCTGATTCTAATAACTACACTACAACTACCAAAATATAATCAATATGTAACAGTTCCATATTTCAACAGAAAGACTAAAAAAGGGTTGGCGTTTTTCATTTAAAAATTGTTGTGGTAGGTATGAATGTGAGTGTGAATGGTTGTTTGTCTATACCCTGCGGTTGGCTGGCGAGCCGATGGAGGGGTTGGATGCGGAAAATTATCAGCCAAATCATGACATTCTGTTGACAGGGGCTGAAGGTGATCGATGAGTTGACTCCATTACGAGGCTCAAAATAGTCTGCAATGTTATTTAACATGATAATTATAAAAGTATAGGATCAGTAAATGCCCAACCTTTTCACTTTTTCTTGTTGACTCAGAAAAGGCTCGGCTGCACCCGATAAAATCTCATTCAAATGGCTGTAATATGTGTGAATAAACGTCACATCCTTATGTCCTAAAACAAAAAAGAAATTAGTAAAAATGTTTCAAATCAAAGAGCTGTAAGATTTTGTTTTCCATTGTGTGTATTTATGTTACCCAGCTTCTGAATTCTCTGTAACTCCGAGTCTGGGATAAGCAGCTCATCCTGATCGTTGCCGCTCACCATGTTGGAGCTGATCTCAGATGGTTTAAATGATTGACAGCAGCTTCCTTCAGTCAACTTATGGCTCATGATGAACACATCTACTCACAAAGACACAGCAGAAGCCACAGAGCAAAGGAAAACACACTAAAATGAGAACATTAAAAGCAGGAATGTGAAAATGCACAAGGAACAATGTAAAACTAAAATCTGAATGATGTACGTGTCATTAATTCAGTAGACCAGTACAAAAAAAAACAGAATACAATGATTTCCAGTCCTTTTCAACCTACATTATATTGAATAAACTACAAAGACAACATATTTAATGTTAAAACTGATAAACTATTGTTTTTTAGCAAATATTCTCTCATTTTGATTTGATGCCTGCAACATTTTAAGAGCTAAGACAGAGGCAACAAAAGACTGGGAAAGTTGAGGAATGTTCAAAAACACCTGTTTGGAACATTTCACAAGTGAACAGGTTAATTGGAAACAGGTGAGTGTCATGACTGGATCTAAAAGGAGCATCAAGCAAGGATGGGGCGAGGTTCCTAACTTTGTGTACAACTCTGTGAGCAAAATGTTCAACAGTTTAAGAACAACGTTTTTCAACATACAATAGCAAGGAATTTAAGGATTTCATCATCTACAGTCCATTATAACATCAAAAGATTCAGAGAATCTGGAGAAATCTTTGCATGTAAGCGGCAAGGCCGAAAACCAATATTGAATGCCCGTGACCTTCGATCCCTCAGGCAGCACTGCATTAAAAATGTGGGCTCGGGAACACTTCAGAAAACCATGGACAGTTAACTAAGTTGGTCAAATTAAGGGTGTCAAATTTGACACTACATCTACAAATGCAAGTTTAAGCTCTACCATGCAAAGCGAAAGCCATATACTGTATCAACAACACCCAGAAACACCGCCGGCTTCTCTGGGCCTAAGCTCATCTAAGATGGACTGATGCAAAGTGGAAAAGTCTGCTGTGATCTGATGAGTCCACGTTTCAAATGTTTGTTTGTCCAGGCCAAAGAGGAAAAGGACCGTCCGGATTGTTATCAGCGCATAGCCAAAAGACAGCATCTGTGATGGTATGGGGTGTGTTAGTGCTCATGAGATGGGAAACTGTTAAGGCAAGATTAATCCTGAAGTCTACATACAGGTTTTGGAGCAACATATGCTGCCATCCAAGCAACATCTTTTTCAGTCCCTGCTTATTTCAGCAAGACTATGTCAAGCCACATTCTACATGTGTTACAACAGCATCGCTCCATAGTAAAAGAGTGTGAGCAGTAGACTGGCCTGAAAATGTGTCCTGCATTATGAAGTGCAAAATACGACAAACAGAGACCCCGGACTGTTGAGCAATTCAAGATATACCTTATGCAAGAATGGGAAAGAATTCCACCTACAGAGCTTCAACAATTAGTGTCCTCTGTTCCCAAACAGGAAAGGTGATGTAACACAGAGATAAACATGCCCCTGTGTTGCATCTTTCTTGGAATGTGTTGCAGGAATCAAATTTGAAATGAGTGAATATATTTGCAAAAAAAAAATACAACAACAATAAAGTTCATTTGTTTTAAAATTAAATATCTTGTGTGTGTAGTATATTCAATTGAATATAGGTTGAAAACGATTTGGCAATCATTGTATTCTGTTTTTATGTTTTACACAATGTCCCAACTTCATTGGAATTGGAGTTTGTATTTGTGTTTATTTTCTGCAATGTATTAAGACGTTTCAGTACCTATATTCTTAGTAGAAAGTGAGAAGCTTTTTCCCTCAGTAGATAATATGTCTGCCAGAGTTTCAGTAAGATTGTCAATGCTATTGACAATAGTAAACGGCCCCATGCTGTTCTGTTGAAGAAAATCAGATCCAAAAAACATTTAATCATGCATGTTCGGAATTTTTGCTAATTAAGATTTCCAGCTGACTTGATAATACAGTTTAGTAATCAAGCAAATCCATTGAGCAAAGATTTAGACTGATACAACTAGACTTTACACCACTCTGATGGGTTTGATCGGATGGGCCGATAATTAGCATTTGTATGCTAATTTTGTGATCAGCTCTAATGTCTTAATTCGCCGATCAATTAATGACAATTGTTCGGCTCTCCGAATGAAGACATTATCGCTGACACGATCTTGTTTTTTTTCCGGGTACATTCCGGACATCATGGCTAATGGTTATATAAAAGCAGTATCACCAAAACTGTAAACTTTTTTTTTCTTTACAGAAGGCAATTGAACATAATTTAATGCGTATCTTTATCAAAAGGATGTTTTGGTCACTGCTCACCCCATCATCTGTTAAACCCATCCACTGTTGAGCCACATGAGGCTCCAGCATCACACTGGACATCTTTACGTAATCTGTAGCAATAGACGCCATGGCCTCTGCGGCATTCGGGCTGGCTGGGTGGCTACTAGCCAGTGCAGACAAGACCATCCCCATCTTTTGGGACAGAAAGTGGATATCACTGGCGGTGAGAACATTTGGACCACCATCTTTCAGTACGTCCAGGACAGCCCGGGTTAGCTGATGCAGTGATCTTAGCTCTCTGTCCCAAGAGGAGTTGGCACTCTGCTCCTTTATCATGCCAAAGAGAAAATGAGAGATACATTTTAGTCAATTTATTTGACCTATTATGCACACACGTCACATTTTTCTTCAGTTGTTTTGCACTATTACATTTTTGTCTTGTCAGAATGCTGTTGTCAAGTTACTTATGCCAAGATGAGAAAACTTTATATGTACAATAACATTAAAAGACAATCACAAAGTGTGGCACGGTGACCGACTGGTTAGCACATGAGCCTCACAGTTCAGAGGACCTGGGTTCAACTCCGACCTGTGTGCCGTTTGCATGTCCCTGTGCTTGCGTGGGTTTGCTCCAGGTACTCCAGTTTCCTCCCACATCCCAAAAACATGCACAGTAGGTTAATTGAAGACTCTAAATTGCCCGTAGGTGTGAATGTGAGTGGAAATGGTTGTTTGTTTCTATGTGCAACCAGTTCACCCCAGTTCAAGAGGTGTACCCTGCCTCTTGCCCACAGTTAGCTGGGATAGGCTCCAGCATACCCGTGACCCTAGTGAGGATAAGTGGTGTAGAAAATGGATGGATGGATGCATGGAACATTCAGAAGGTTTGACTTACAGGACTTGTTAAAGGGTACAGGCTCAATAGGCTGAACAACGGTGTCTTCGGGAAACGGAAATCATCCAGCACTTCTATGACTAAGAAAGAGTAATTGAATTAATACAATTTGTAAGCTGAAGCAACAATTATTACACTGTGACGAAAAAGTATCTTAAACAGTGGTTTTCAAAGTATAATGCACAGATCCCCTGGGGGTCACCAGAGGATGTCAGAAAAATAAAGAAAACAATTTTAACTTAAATTACATAGCATGATCACAATACACACTGTCACAGGCACCTTTCTTAAACTGGCAGACAGCTCCTCTGAAAGAGTCGCAATTGTCGTGGCTCAAACTCCCTGTAACAGGGTCAAGAATGTCACACTCTTCATCAGGCAGAGGGCTGTGGACAAACTCTACAGAAAATCTCTCATTCTCCAAGGAATCCCCGTCCAAGATGGAGTCCAAAAAGACAGAGCTGTTACCTAGTTCAAGAAAAGCTGAGGGTTAATAGTAATCTTTGTAGCAAACTAAAGTAGGTGATGAAGAGTATTATGCACTGTCTTCCAACAGGTCTTTAACATTTCCAAATTACCAAGAAGCCAAATTATTATTATTATTTTTTTTTTCCCCCAATCTCTTGCCCTTGTCCTGCAGGAGCAACAGCAAAATGAATTCAGATTAGGAAAGTCTGAGTTATTGGTAAAGAGACAAGTTTTTAGTTTAATAAAATTATGTCAGTCAAGGACGACATGCCGTTATCGGGACAGCGCGAGTCAAATAAGTTTTTCAAATACCAGAAAATGTGTTGGAAACCGAAGAAGTGCCCGTTAATCAGGCTATGTAAAGTTACATATCCATTTCCATATCCATCCACAAGATTTTGTGTCTGGGGAAAATGTACAGATCAATTTATCCTAAAAAACATTTATTATTGTATATCTAAGGTCACTGATGATGAACCTATGAGAGTACCATGCTTACTATCTCTGTTGTAGCTCATCCCAAAGGTGTTTGATAGGGTTAGGGTCAGGGCCCTCAAGTTCTTCCAAAACAAAACTCATATAAACCATAACTGTACGTAACTTTGCCTCGGACACAGTGGCAGTCATGCAACAGAAAAGGGCTCTCCACTGTCCCCAAACAATGTTAAAAAAAAAAAAAAAAAAAAAGTCTGTAAGATGAGTGAGAACCCATGACATTTTCATCAATGGATGTTGAGGAATATTCATACATTTGTAAATTTGTTTGTATAGACGAGCTACAGTGTCATAATAAAGTTTTGGGCCCCTTTTCAATTTCTTATTTTTTGCTGTTTCCCCACTTCAATATTTAAGATCATCAAACAAATGTAAATACCAGACAAAGATAACATAAAATGCCGTTTTTAAATAATTATTTTATTTATTAAGGGGAAACAAATATTCAAAGCTCCCTGGCCCTGTGTGAAAAAGTAACGGCCCCGTTAACTCAATAACAGGTCGGGCCACCCTCAGCAGCAACAACTGAAATCAAGGCTTTTCCTTAACTGGAAATTAGTCTTTCACATCTCTGTGGAGATACTTTGCCCCACTCTTCCTTGTAGAATTGTTTTAATTCAGAAACAATGGAGTGTTTTCATGCATGAACGGCATTTTTAATGTCATTACACAACATTTAATCAGATTAAAGTCCGGACTTTGACTAGGCCACTCCGAAACCTAAATTTTATTTTTTCAAGTCATTAAGAAGTTGACTTGCTGGTGTGTTTTGGATCGTTACCCTGCTGCAGAACTCAAGTAAGTTTCAGCTCGAGGTCACAAACTGATGGCCGAACATTCTCTTACAGGATTTTCTAGTAAAGAGCAGAATTAATGGTTCCATCAATCACAGCACATCAACCAGTTCTTGAAGGAGCAAAGCCGCCCGGGACCATCACACGACCAACACCTTGTTAGACTGTTGGTATGTTCTTTTTCTGAAAAGCTGTGTTACATTTACACCAGATGTAACAAGACACACACATTCTAAAAAGTTCAACTTTCGTTCAACTAACCCTTTTTTAATGCAAAGGTAAGAAAAGTCTTTATATTCTTTTTGGTCAGCAGTGTTTTTCACCTTGGAACTTGGTCATGGATGCCATTTTTGCCCAGTCTCTTCCTTATTGTTGCGTCATGAACATTGACCTTAACTAAGGCAAGGGAGGCCTGCGGTTCTTTAGATGTTGTCCTGGGTTCCTTTGTGACCTCCTGAATGAGTCGTCGCTGGTCTCTTGTAGGGCGGCCACTTCTGGGTAGGTTCACCATTGTTCCATGTTTTCTGCATTTGTGGCTCTCACTGTGGTTCGCTGGAGTCTTAAACGTTTAGATTGGGCTTTGAAAAACTTTCCACACGGACAGATGTCATTTTATTTCTCATCTGTTCTTGAATTTCTTTAGAGCGTGACATTTTGTTGCAGCTTTTTGTGATTAGGTTCTATTTATGTGATTTCTTTCTTAAGTCTGGGGGTAATCAGGCTTGGGTGTGGTCAGTGAAAATGAACCAAAAAATGCGATTAGCCACAGTTAATTCATGATTTAACAAGTAGGGGCATTACTTTTTCCACGCAGGGTCATGTAGCGTTGAATATATTTTTTCTTAATAGATAAAATCACCATTTAAAAACAGCATTTTACGTTTACTTGAGTAATCTTTGTCTGATATTTACATTTGTTTGATAATCTTAAATAAAGTTGCGAAACTGTCAAAATATAAGAATTTGAGAAGGGGGTCCATACTTTTTCACAGCACTCTATACTTCTCAATAATGTGATCCTCAGCATTAGTTATACTTGCACTCTTGTAACTGACATTTTTTTAAATAAATAACCTCAAAGTTTGCAACAATCCTGAAAGTAGTTTGTCCCTAAGCAGCAAGTTATTCAAAGAGTATTAATGTGTTTTCAGCACGTTCATCCCAGTAGGAGGAGCGTTTTGGGCTCTCAATACTTACAGGGGACTGTGATGTCATAATGGGACACAGTTTGTCTTTATGGGTGGATTACAAGTGATGTGAGTCACAAAACATTTACAAGAACTGTAAAGATCTTAAATTGGTTAGAGCAGGGGAAACAGGATAAAGAGAGATTCTGTAAGACCACAAACCCATTAAACATTAACAATGAACATATGTGCTTTTACTAATATAGAGAAGCTTGCCAAAGTGGGTAAGGACTCTCTTTTTTGTGCTGTTGATACTGCAAGTAGGTTAATAATAATTAATGGTCAGTTGTTCACATTCTCCTATACCACCTGCAGTAGATGTACTAAATACTATTGCTACATTACAATTTAATGGCTTTCTTTCATGACTTCATAACTAACTGGCAACAAAACAAGTTTTAGGTAGCAGTTTAGAGTAACTACAGTACGTACAAAAACTATTTTGATGTAATTTTGGTGACTTCATTAGATAAAACTAACAGACTAAGCAGTAGACAGGGCATCAAAGCTCATTAACTTTTGAAAGTTTAACTGAAACTTTCAACCTCTTCCTCCTGGTTTTACACAAATGCTATTTGTCATTTTTCACATTACTAGTAAGAATTTTCATTTTTTTAAATGTAAATTTGTTTGTTTGAGGTACATTTGCTATTGTGTTTGAACTATGTCTACTGCTATTATTTTCTCTCTGTGTAAAGGGGAAGGATTTATTTAATTAAACATTTTTTTTTCTATTTTTTGTTTTCTTTTTCCCCCAGCATTTATCTCATCTTGCTTGGATTGCCGAATGGGTGGATTTGACACATTAATGCATCTCAGATTTTTGGCACATATGAAAGTCAGGACGTGCGCAGTCCAAAATGCCGTTCGAATAGTCTCTATGCAATTGTTTTTCTGCACAGCAACCATACCCAGCCCTAATACCAGTGCAGCTAAACTGCCGTGCCAAACCATGCGCATGCAATGGATTCATGTCTGTTCTTGATGAGAGCTGTTGTAATTGAATGCGGTAGCCCTTCAACTTTTTTTTCCCCCATTCTGATGATGCTGACAGCTGCCCAATTTATCTTTGCATGGGCTGGTCCTCCACAGCTTTGTAATGGAGGACTCCATTTCCATGGATGCCCAATTCCACTTGAAAATCAGCCCAGATGTATTGGGTGAACACTCCTTTTCCATAGTGTGGATTTCACTTCTATTCAGTACCAGATCCCATATGAGAAGCTCAGTGATGTTGCCTGAGAATGACTCATCCTTCTTAAATGAACCCCCAAAGGTGTCTTGCTCTTGACCGATAATAAAAAAGGCCATCTGGTCCAATGCTGTCGGAAGGGTTCAAGTCATTCCCACTGTAGATTATACGGCCATCAACTTATAGTGTCCAGCGTCCACCATTCAGATTCCAAGAAATGCAAATCTAGTGCCAGGAGCCGTCGGGGTAGAAGACTTCTTGGTAAGCACAATGAATACCATGTACTAGCAGAGGCAGCTGCACAGGCTTTCCTTGGATCAGGTTTGCACAAAGCTGGAACTCATTAATGTATGACTGGGTGGAATAAGAAAAGATGGTGGAAATTCCAAAGCAGTTAGTGTCGATGCGTTAAAAGATAGAAAGAGTCACTGCGCCCGTGGAAGGAAACTTGTGAAGAGGACAGGGATTCTTCCGGTTGGAGTATCCCCTGAGCTCCAAAATCAAAGTTTAACATGAACCCTTTTTCCTCCACTCCACATAGACACAAAACAGAGACATTGCTATAAATCAAAACAGCCCTGGATAACACTCTATAACTTCAAGAACAAATATGTTAAAAGCTATTACAGACTGAAGTGTAGCTAGAAAGCATACAGTAGAACATTTAGTTTTTTAGTTCGCTTTGGTACATTTCTTGAATCATACTCAACATTTTCAAAACAATAATTGCATTTCTCAAAACAATTCATAGAAATAACAAGACCCCGTGGATTACCTTAAAAAGCCTGGGAAAGGAAGTCTAATGGAAATGTTTAAAAATGTTTCACATATTATGACACATTGTTCATTGTGCATATCAAGACTTTGATGAACTAATGCCTGAATGTTGTCTGGGTGGGACAATTCAACAGAGACAATATATTTTAATCTACATGACATAACTGACTGATATTGTCAGAAACCTCAGACAATTGTGCATAATCGTGCATGGACGTGCCAAAGCATTTGTAAATTGTTCAAATAAATAAAAAACTGCTTTTGTGATGTGCACAAGTGACACAATGATGTGAAGGCTGAACAAGCACTTTGGATCATTTCAATTCTGATCTGAGTAATGTAATGGTAATCTCGTCCGGGACGATTTCAAAACTATTTTCCCATAATAACCAAAACAGAAATAATCCACTCCAATTACTGGCATTTAAGCACAAAATAAATTGATATTACAAAGTAAAAACAATAAAACAGTCTTGGCTTTAATGATACATGCAAAACGAGAAGGTGGTTTGCATGGGAAATGCACTCCACATATCCCGTTTTGTAACATTCTTATTTTTCACACATGTATTTCTTATAACTTGACATTTCTAAACCCCTTGCTGCAAATGTTCACTTTTAGAATAGGTGTTGCAAAAAGCCAAAGAAAAAGAAAATCTTGTGATGTATTGTACAGTGAAGTCTTATGTCTCAAGTTACATGAAGAAATCTCAGGAATAAATACTGAACCTACTTTGAGTTGTGAATTTCTTAGCAATCCACACAGCTTCAGAGATGTTCACGGACTTTAAATAGTTCTTTATGTCTTGCTTCTCAACTAGACTGGACACATTGGCTAAGGCCCCAGAGCGCTGGTAACACAGTTCGTCTGCACTGTCCCATTGCAGCTCATCAGGTATGTATTCATAGGATGTCTCCTCATATGTTAGGGCACTGGTTTCCAGTACAAGAGCTGTTTAATAAGAAATCTGCCATTAGCAGGGATTTTAGAAAAATAGTCATAAATGTCAAATCTAATTTGATGATAATACCCCATATATAAGACCACACAATACTTTATACTTCACTAAATATTTTTGCATTTTTTTTTGCAATTGATGTAATCAAACTCCTGTGTAAAGTGCCTTGAAAAAAATGTTTTGATTTAGCGCTATGTAAATGACATTGAATTGAACTGAGATCATAATGCTAGGAAGGGAACTGGATAGATTACATATTTCTTCCATTGAAAGACAACACAAACACAAAAGAGCTTTCAAACTAAAGCATATTAAAATTTGAATACAATTAAACAGTATTGAAAACAATTGTTTCTGTAAATGCTGTCAATTTGAGAATGTGTTTTTATTGGATAGGTAGGAAGGTAGGATGGATGGTACTTTATTCTCAAGCAATTCTTAGCTTGATATAATTAATGTAAAATACAGTATAATTTCTATTTGAAATTATTACATTTGTATTAGATTTTACAATCAATATTTGTCACATCTTGCAATTCCACTTTGATATATTTTGTCTTACATTACAAATAAGTGTGATCATGAGTATAGGATCACATTTTCAGTACAGATTATACGTAGTCTACATCACAATTACAAGCGGAAGGCTAACTTTATCATCGTGATGATTGCTAAAGTTAATGTTGAATGAGCAAATCATTAAAAAGTCACTTACCTGATGTAAAGATATGAAAACACACCTGAGGGAGATGGCAGTTAGTTAATTACTGGATTTGTTAACATATTTCAATGTGCCTTGTTTCACACTTTAAATTTACTGAAGAGGAACGCTTTGATACAAAATAGCCTATTGTACAGTTTTATAGTGTGTTTTTAGCTGCAACCAGGGAGACTGCATCTTTGATGTAAACAATCAGTTCAAACTAAATATTAACATACAGTAATGCCAAATATGTCCAGTAAAAAACAAAAAAATATACTTACAAGCAGACTTAGTTTAGGAGACATTAACCAGTGCATCCTGAAAATCAAACATTCAATCAACAGGTAATATAGATCGTTTTTTGTTTTAAATTTACAACATGGATTTCCTTATGAAGTACAGAGAGGCGGGGGGGCAAGAAAAAAAACCGCAGCGTCTTACCTTAATTATTGTCCTGGAAACTTTTAGCACGTCTCATCGTGAGCGTGAACTCTCCACTGTAGTTTCAGGTTTACCAAATACAGTAGAATACTTCTGTTTCTCAATCACCGCGGCATTGGAGTAAACCGAAAGGCTTTTAGTAAAGTGAGGAAGCAAGGGAATCTGTGAAGAGCAGTGGGTGTGTAACATGCAGAGGACAGCGCCCCGAAGTTGGGCTCAACGAGCCTCTGAGGTCCTCGAACGTCTCAAGTCTGGGTTGAGGTTTGCTCGATTACGTCATACACGGAGCATTCATCATTTGTATGGCTTCCTCCTTATTCTCTCAGGCACGTGATATTGGGAATCACTTGCCTCAAATGCGCCAAAATGCACCCTTGTAATAAAGTTTGGGACTAAACAGTTATCAAAATTATGCAAAATTAAATTTGATCTTAATTTTTAAACATTGCACAGTAAGTACAGTATATACCAAACTCCAAATGTATTAATAAAGCAATAGAAATCTTGGAATTCTGGAACCTTTTATTGAGTTTTATTATTTATCACAACATTAGTCACAATTTAAATTTCGGGAAGGTCCCCTGATACAATAGCCACGTATCAGTAGTTCTTTTTACATTATATCTAAAGTGTTACAAACTATCCATGTATGCATAAAAATACCAAAAAGCACATTTTGAAACACAGAAAACATTATGTTGCGAGTGCAATTTTTTTTGTGTTGACTTGGATGCAGAAACTAAAGCAGTGGCAACTGCCTCTGTTGTCAGATTTATTATGCTGAGGAGGAAGAAGAAGAAGAAAAAAAAAAATAATAATAATAATTATATTATTGTATACAAGTCTTAATTTCCTCTCCCACAGCATTGATATTACACCCAACGTGGGCTACCATTGGCCTTAACACTCGCAGGGAGGGAATATACAAACGTATTAATGCCTCGACTTCTATCAGTAGAGTGGAAGGCGCCACTTTCGCGCTGATCAGCTTTGTTTTCTTCTGACGTGCCGGTGTTACTGCTCTCGACGGCCTCCTGCTGATCCCAGGGCAAAGTCAGAGACTGCAGGGCACAGTGCAGCTCATCTTGTGCAGCCATCAGAGTCTGCCTAGAGGGAGGATGCAGAGAAAGCCCAACTGCTCTCTTGGAGAGACCACTGATAATCTCATCAACAGTCTTGGCAGAAGAAGAGATGAGCTCTTTAAAGCTGGTGAATTTCGAGTGTCTATCTTTACCTGGGGAATGGTTGCAAGCAGTTAAGACTGGAAAGTCTCTACAACAATTATCAACATTGTGAAATTCAATAAACTTTTCAGTCATATCATAACATTTGAGTGCATTTCATGTGCACACGTGGCCGTTTGCATTCATCAGAAATCTCACCTCTCAGTGTGTTAGACAAAGAGCAGTGCAGCTGCTTGATGGCTTGGTTCAAATTGAACAATGTGGCTGCTGTAACCCTCAAAGTCTGCAGTTTGGAAGCTGAAGCCTCTTCCTCTCTTTCTTCCCCATCCTCCAGGTTATTTTCATACTCCTGGTTAACATAATAAACATGCCCCCCCCCACAAAAAAAATAAAGACATTTTGATATAATGAATGAAGTGCAGACATCCACCTAAAAGTTTTAAATGTTCATAAGTACATTGAATTAAAATTCCTCTAAAATGGATCAGAGGATGATCGAACTTGATTTGACATTAACCGCTTGTCACACTCGATACACAGAAACCTTTTGTTCAAATCGATTGAACAAAAGAAGTTTTTTTCCCCCCTGATAATTTTCATTACATCATCAATGGGTGGATTCTGACTAAAACCAAATGTGAATAAAACAATACTTGTACAATCAACCGGTGATTACCAACCACTGTGCTGCGGCATTGATCAATCTAAGAGGCAACATCTGATCAACTGGAAACACCCATCAGCCACGTTCCAATACTTTTGCCCACTTGAAAAGTGAGTGGGTTCAAACAAAAGGCACTCTGTCCTGAGTTGTTTAACACATTTAGATGTAAATACCATGAAATAAAAGCTGAAATTCTTAACTTTAGTCTCATATTCATCTTTTTGATCGGAAACCATACACAACAAAAACAAAGGAATTGACCTTGCCATTCCAATACTTTTGGAGGCCAGGAATCTACATACTTTTCTAATTAAGCTTGAAGAAATAAATGTCAACACACAGGTTTCAATACGTTAGCATAGTTGAGATGAGTGCAAACTCACCGTGATGCGACAGTTAATGTAGTTCTGCATTGAGTGGGCTAAATCAAGAGTCTTGGACTTGAGGCACTGCAGCACCTGTAAATAGATATCGATGACATGTTTACTGGATTGCGCTGGTTAGTAGATTACATTAAACATAGCTAATTAAATGACAAATAATGTAATAATTCTGAAACTAATCAAAATACAATTATGTAACAAATAAGAGGAAGGTTAAACAATCCAAAAAATGTGTTCGATCTTACTGTGTTCCTTGTATGAGCCAGCTGAGCCTCTCTCAATATTTCTTTGGCGGTGATGAGGCTGTCTTCTAGGACGGAGTGGACACCTTTAACTGTCCCTTTCAGTAGAAACCCTACAAATGATCCCTGAAAAATCCATTATTAGCATTGTGTATATGTACAGTAGTCACATCAGAGAAAACTGTGTAGAATGGCAGCCTGAAAAGCACAGACCAAGGCACAAAAATTATCCAAATTTGGATCAGCACCAGAGAGCTGCCTCGTGCATGCCTTCATTTCATCATCAAGTGTCATGTGTTATCTGCTCATAAATTAAGCAAAAATGCATACAGATTTTAAATTTGCAACTTTAAAAACATGAACACATTGTGCTCTGGATTTCTCCACTAAGATGTGGGGATACCAATTTTTGTTTTATTTCTTTGCATGACCAACAAATCTCCTTGGCTATTGAAATAAAAATTGAAATAAGAAAAAATAAGTAATAATAATAACAACAAATAATATTTTGATCCATTAACAAGTCAAATTCTGACCACTAAGCAAATCTTACTTTCTTTTTAGATATATTTTTTAAAATGCTATACATAGATTTTTACTGCTTCTGTAAGTAAAAAATATATCTACAAATGTATAAGTCAAAATATGCATGTCAGGAGTGAAAGAAAGCTCGGGGGGGGCAAATGACAAGCCGCATACATGCGTAATATATTTATAAGCAGATTTAAATAGTATACACACAGCAATTTGAACTTGATTATATGACATGGCATTATAATTCAATAACCTTACATATTCCAATGTCTTATTAGCTCTGAGCTTCATCTAGCTAATATTCTATTCCTAGGTATTGTTGTATTTGGTCTTAATTACAGTAAATCCCAGAGCCAGATGCTACTGTGGTATTAATGGTGGTTTTACCTTGCCTGTGGCCTGGATACCCAGCTCCATAACATTGAGCGGCATGCCTGACAATACCGCTAGGTGGCAAAGTACAAACAATGCTGCACCCAGGCACTGACTACTCTTCTTCCGTGCTTCGGCCACCATTGATGTGATCTCAGATTCACAACCCTAAACAAGGAGATATTCATTTTCAGTGAACAGCGAGTATGCCCAAAAATAACAGGTGGAATTTGCATTGAATCAATGCAAACAAGCCAACAAAACAGGTGGAATATTCTGTGGAGCTCTGTAAATAAATGAAAATGTATGTATGAAAAACGTGTATGAAATTTGTGTTTATGTACGGAGGCTCATAAGGAATTTAGTTCCATTTTCCATATATTCATGTTCTGTTTGAGGCTCAAGGTTGACAATTCCCTCTGCTTAGTCATTTCCATAGACACAGCTCAAACAGCTCAGAGCCAAGACCCGTCAATCAATGCTTTGAATTTTTATAACCACCCTACACCAAAATGAAATTTGCCAGCTAAGATTTTTCATACTCAATTAATTGATGTACTGTATAATTGCTATGAAAAGTACAAGACTGAAGAGTGAAGTAATTTGTTTATGTTCACTTGAATAAGCAACTGGAGGAATCCTCCCATCTTCTTGACTTGGCTCTTTAGTTCCTCAGCAAGAGTGTAGAGTGGGCCAGAGGACACTTTCACACTGGCCAACCACTGTGTGATGACAAACACTGCACTCTCTGTAGCTGCAGTGGCCTTGATCAGCTGAGTCTGAGCTAACAAGTTGCACACAAACACTGAAGAGGGAGGAAAAAAATGAAAAATAAAATCAGTTTATGAAGATTAGAAATGCCAGTCAATTCTCATGACAGTTATTACCAGTGCAGTGTATTACTTTCGCCAACTTCATTTTACTTCTTCATTAATACACCGAGTTGTGTTGTGTTTTTTTGTCTTTTCAGTAAATGGCTTTCTTCAAGCTTCTGTGTGAGTAAAATGGCCTCATAATTTTAGGATATGATGGAATAGCATTCACTTGGTCCATGAAAATCAGTTCTATGTGGATGTTAAAATGCCACTCTTCTACATCTGGATGGATTTCTTTTATTTTACCCCTACTCTGCGATATAATGTGAATTCAATGTGAACAGCCATGGTTGACTCACCATTCTGTTGGCTGTCATCATCTAAACTGTCATACAGTTCAGATATGGTCTGGATAGCTGTGTATAAGCAGTGCAGATCTGAGGCCAACCTATCAGCCAAGCTTTCTTCAGTGCCTCCAAAGCCACGCAGACGGGCCAAGGATTGGCCCACCAACATCTTGCAGATACCAGGCATGGCAGATTCTGTAGTGCTGGACTGTGCAGAGGCAACACCCATTAACCCTGGGACAGACACAGTGATCACTTGGGGTGAGAAAAGATGACTTCACCAGAGAGCCTTTTTTACAACACCATATCATATTCAAAACTCAATTTGTCACATTATCCTCCAGGACTCAGTTTTTATTTCAAGTGGCAACACCCTTGGCTTGCATTTTACCTTCAAAAGAAGAAGTGGAAGCTGTAGTGGAGTTTGGGAATGTACATTTTCCCAATTCCCAGACTATCCTCCCAGAGAATTTACTCATGTGGTTTATACATTTAAAATGTGAAAACAACGATCAAGAAAATAAGTCATTGTGAATTGGCAGACTTACCATCAGATTGGGAGGAGCCCTTTAAGAGGCTCTGAATCGGATGGACTCGGATCTCATAAAGACGTCCTGAGATTCTCTTGCCCTTTAATAGACTCCTGCTCCTGAACAAAACAGAAATAACGTAATGTAATCAGATTATAAACATGACATGATTACGAACATTTGTCATGAAGATCATCAAAACCTAGTTTCACAAAAACAGAAGTATACCATACTGTAGATTTAAAGATTGAGAAGGAATTAAAGACCATAGAGCCCATCTCAGGTTTCATTTGGCTTCCAACTAGAGGAGAATTAGTGAAAGCTTAGCATAGTGACAAGAATAATAATTACATGGGAAGATTAGAAGTTCTGCATGTGTCTGTGTGTCACATGCACTTCCCTCCAAATATACTGGAACATTGAGCCCTCCTGCTCTAAAACCTCTGACATCATGAAAACAGTTATGATCTGAACAGTGTTAAACTAGATACTGAACCCCCAGTTGCTGTGTCATCAGTATGTGAATGAGGAGAGTGTTATAGCGCTTTGAGTAAAAAAGTGTTAGACAAGTGAAAGCCGATTTACCACCCCTAACTAACTATTGTAAATGTAGTTTTGACAGGAAAATCCCAAAACTGAAACTATTTATTGATTAAGTAATACAAGTAATAAATAGGACACACCAGGGCATGCTCCAGTACTCTTGCTCATATGTAACTTGGTGGTTTCAAACAAAAGGTGTCATCTTCTATTGTTGTAGGAACAGAAATGTTTTCAGTCTTGAGCAAAAAATTATTGGCTTCACTGTCCCAATAAGGGAAATGTATGTTTTGGGATATTAAAAAAAAAAAAAAAAAAAAAAAGCGAGAGTATTCTGTGGCCAACAGATCACAGGTGGAAATAAAGGCAGTAAAGGGGTAGTTACAATAAGCTGGGTTGATGAAATGGAGGAAAAGAGCAGGAAGTTGAATAATTACCTTCGACGGGAGAAGGTGGAAGACGAAGCAGAGGAAGATGATATATCTTGTTCCCATTCATCATCAGGGGCATCAAACACATCATCATCTTTAGAAGCAGGATCACCCTATCCCCACCCCCCAAAAAATAAAAAATTAAAACAAAAATTCTCCTCAAACACCCAGATTAAGAAACTGGCAACACTTTGAGCCTATTAGAATCATGGTTCTATTACAGTGATTTCCAACCTTTATGGAGCCAAGGCACATATTTTACAATTGAAAAAAATCTCACGGCACACCAACAAACAAAAATGTCACAGAATGTGGACACATTAATTACTTTATGTACTTCCTGCCATCTAATAGAAGAGCATTTATCTGTTCTGTCTGTCACTATGCATCACTGGCATAAATAGATGAACAAAGATACATTATTGCTTGTAAATAAATAACTTTTTGAGCAATTAAGTAAAATTATATAATTTCCCACAGCACACCTGAAGAGCGCTCCCGGCACACTGGTTGAGAATTACTGCTCCATTATATGGTATTAGGGTGCAATTTGATTGGGATTTCTTAAACTATTGTTAGAATGTCGATATTATTATTACAGTAAAAATAACCTGTTCCATTTCTCTCATGGCAGCCATGTTGTTTTGAAACGTGTCCAGGTTCCAGAAAGTAGAGATCCCGAGCTTTGTGTTTTGGACCCGCACTTGCAATACATCCCCTTGGCCTGAGACCCCACCGTTGGAGCTCTCATGTCTACAAGCACAGTAATACTAAAATGTACCTCTGTACTACAAATAAAAACAACAATATTTTTTGTGTACAGTATGTTATGTGCTTTTGAATACCTGCTGAAGACGGTGTTTTTCTTTAAGTTAGCACTGATCTTATTGGCTTCTTCAATCATCAAGGAGAGTTTCATAGCATCCCAGCGTGAAGAGGCTGCAATAAAGACATGAGACTTGAATAAATATAGTAAAATAGTGTTCTATTGTATTGCATAATACTAATAATAATACAATATTGTAAAAGTAAGTTTTAGTACAATAATCATCATTTTACTTGTCATTAAAAACTAAAAGGTGAAAACATGCATTTACTTATGTCTTCAACTGTTAGTATCAGATTCTGGATAGAAGACTGACTTTACTCATGAAGGTGGGCAGTTACTACTAATCTGAAAACGACTCACCGTCTCTTGGAGTGTGGATTAACCTCTTAGCTCGTTTCTGCTGCATCTCTTCAAGATCTTTGCTGAGCTTTCTTTTCTCGACTTCCAATGCCTCAACAATCTTTGCTTGACACACATGGTGTTGCTCCATCACCTTAAGTAAATGATGGTGATAAAATTTGAAATATGTGGTGTCATTTAAGTTCTGATATTGATAGAGGACTAAAACAAGGCTCTTTATCGCATACATTTGGTCCATACACCCTGTTTTTAATCGTTAGGCCATAGCTCCTCATGCCACTATTATTTAAAAAGAGCCCACAATGGTCTGTGTGGGAATGTTTTTCCACATTTTGGTGGCTATAACCTGTACTACACAATACCAGCCAACTTTCCACTTTCAAGTGTAAGTGTTAGTCTAAACCCTGACCTGGGCCTCCATGTGGAGACGGAGGCGTTTCTTCTGGGAGTCCACCTCCTGCTCCAACTCCATATTGGCCATCTTCAGTTCTTCCATCTGGCTGGCTACCCTTTGCTGCGTGAGCTCCTGGAGACGCTTACGCTCATTTTCCTCGTTCTGAATGAATGACATTTTTGGTAGAACTCAGGACTAGTGGAAAAGGCAGAGCAAGCATATGTTTGTCCAAAAGACAAGCAATACCACAGCAAGAGTCCATGAGGGTGGGTCAAAAATCAGTAAAATTACAATTATTACAACTAGAAAACAACTAATTAACTGTGGCGAGTGTAAATGACTTTTCCTCCTTATGGCCAGAGACAAAAGGACACATTTTCCTGTACCAGCACTTTTTCCATTGCTCGGATCCTGTCCTCATAGAGGGTCTTCTGGTCAGACAGCTCTTTTTGAGCAACCTCCTTGGCCATCTGGATTCCCTGCATCATTTCCTTTTTGGCTTTCACTTGAGCCTCTTCAATTTCTGCCTCCAGCCTGGGAGACGAAAATATGGCTTACAGGCATGAAAAGGGTGACCAAAAAAAAATAAATAAAACACAGCACGATGTTTTCTCAAGTTATAAGGGAGCTGAAATATCCACATTTGGGAAGACAGTGCCAGACAAATACTACAATCCATGAAAGCTGTTGTTTTTGTTCGTCTAAATGTAAACGGGTAGCGCACCGTTGCCTTCATGGTAACGACGACCTTCCCAACATGGCCGCCACGCGCGCACGACGATCAGCGGGGCATGCTTATCTAGTGCAAATAGCTATGTCCGGGAAGCCCAATGGAAGATGATGTGTAAGGTCATGTGACTTTATGTCGTTTAATTGGTGAACCAGACTTAAACGTCACTAGCGCGTAAATTGGATGACGCAAACAGCGCCCGATGCGGAAGTCGAAGTCTCGCACACAAAATAGTTGATAAATAAGCAATAATTGATCAATAAAAGTAGCGAGCGACATTTAGATCATTGTAACGGAGTAAAAGTGCCGTGACTTATTAACAGCAGAAGCGGAGGAGTTTTTTTTCTGGTCTCGTCAACTCCTGTGACTTCGGTCACACAGCCGGAACCTTAGGCCGCATATTAGTCCGCCGCGGAGTAATACTCACAATTACTTCTGTTTGTTGATGGTGGATGTATGGAATGGATCTAGCTGCCAAATCATTGATTTGCATGTATGGGCTTAGAAGGGAATTCCTCTCAAACACAGATACTTCATTCGGGATAAACAGAAGTTGCCTTCAAAAAAAATAGATCCACTTGTGTTGTGCCCTTTACACTTACTTGGCTCTCTGAGCTGCAAGCAGTTCATTCTTGGCAAACTCAAAGTCTTTGTGGCCGTCACCTGCACCACTCCAACATGATACCCGCTTTCCACTCTGCACCTCTGCTGGATGGTTGAAACGCAAGTAATGGTCTCCACCGAGAATCACCCTGTCTCCCTAGAGACAGAAATGAAGAAATAGATGTATAGTCTTCATAAAATAGACAGGATGGTAAACTGTCTTAATTCAGATCATAAAGAGTTTGCACAAGGTTTGCACAGATAATGACATTCACTTTCAAGTAAAATGGGAGCTATTTTGCATACTTACATGGTGCAGAACAGTGGATTCTGATATTAAGTTTCCATTCACAAAGGTCTTGGCCTTTTCCATGGGAGTGATGCTGACGGTACCGTGGGTGTTGGTTATAATACTATGACAAGAAATACATCTATTAAAATTTCAACATGGATCAGATAAAGGTGTGGCATTGTTATTTTCTTCCTCACATTGCCAGATATGCATTTTGTTTTTCTTTTTATCTTTCCATTTTTGGTGTTTGGTTATAAAAAAAAAATAGGTATTAAAGATAAATTATTTTGTTTTGTCTTACAGCGTTTTATTTCTCTGTGAGAGTGGTGACCCACGGTATCCCTACCTTCTCTGAACTTACAAAACTAAAAAATGAAAGGCAAAACACTTGTTTTTTTTATTATTTGAAGCTAAAAACTATCTCAACAAGAAAGGGTGGGATACACTGTGGCAAGAGCAAACCAAAGCAAACAAAGACTGGCAGAAACGTTAAGGCAGGCCTTTGAGCAGTAGACTGATTTGTACTAACAAGCATCCCCTGCTACCCCAAAATCCAGAAGTCCTCATATCTATACATTGATCAGTTGTAGCCGCAAACACTACACAACCAATTCTGGGGCCGAACCAGTACTGAAGATTGGGTCGGAGTGGTTGATAATGTATTGGGCTAAGATTATGCAGACTTCAGCAAGGTGCTCAGCCCATGCTGCCCCCTAAACAAGGCAAGCCCCCAGGACACAGAATCCAATGAACTATGAGCCACAGGGGCACCATGAACTCGCCACATCCAGTGCTGTAAAAGCTCACAGGCACACTGTTAGGTTATCTTTAATTTAATCATATCAAAAATCTTCATGAAAGCAAAAATTGTTGCCATTAGTCTAGATTTACAGTGCCTCAAAGTGAGATACATTTTGGTCAGCTAATTTAGCTACTTAACATGAAGTCAGTTTAAGCAGGTGTACCTAATGTTGCAGCTGATGAGCATTTGAGTTCATCCTCACCAGTGCTGGTCAGCAATGAGGGCTCCAGTCAGCTGGATGTCATGTGTGCATTCAGACTTCAGTTTGCCAACTGTGGTTTGACCCTCTTTGATCATGTAGAGAAGCATCTCAGAGAGCTGAGGGTCCTCGTTCAGGTTAACCAGATTGGGGAGACGGTTATCCACTTTAAACGTCACGCCTGATTTCTGCAGACAAGCAGCGCAAAAGATAACATTGCATTTCGCAGTTAGGAACAATTAATTTTCTGTTCAGGGAAACATACCTGCAACTCTTTTGTTTCTTCACGTTTACGTATTTCAGCTTGCTCGAGTTTCTCTCTCCATTCCCTATAAATATACAGTATATATATTTTTTTTAATAAGAAAAAGCATTTAAAAGTATTTTTTTTTTATTGTCACTAGTATCTATAGTATCACAAATCAACTCGTTTCACTTGGTTCAAAATAGAAGAAAAATCTGACAGTGTAAATAGTGTACAGTGTTTTTTTTTTTTTAACTGAAGAATAAATCCATCTGTGGTCAAAACTAATAATGCTTTCAATTGTTAATTTTACAACAAGCACCATTTTTCAAAACCATCATTTGACATTGAGCAATTCATTTTTCAATTTAAAAAAAAGGTCTATTCAGGGGTGCTGGAGAGGAGGGTCCGTCGGGAAGTCAAATCTCAGATTCAGGAGGAGCAGTGTGGTTTTCGTCCTGGCCGTGGAACAGTGGACCAGCTCTACACCCTCGGCAGGGTCTTCAAGGGTGCACGGAAGTTTGCCCAACTAGTGTACATGTGTTTTGTGGACTTGAAGAACGCATTTGACAGTGTCACCGATTCTGTTCAGAACTTTTTTAAATTTCTAGGCGAAGCAGAGACGTAAAGGGGGTCCGGTTGCATCTCAGCTTTGTGCAGATGATATGGTTCTGTTGGCTTCATCAAGCAGTGATTTCCAACTCTCACTGGAGCGGTTCGCAGCAAGTGTGAAGCGGTTGGGATTAAAATCAGCGCCTCCAAATCTGAGACCATGGTCCTCAGTCGGAAAAGGGTGAAGTGCCCTCTCCAGGCCGGAGATGAGATCCTGCCAGAAGTGGAAGAGTTCAAATATCTTTGAGTCTTGTTCATGAGTGTGGAAAGAATGGAAAGGCAGATTGACAGGCAGTTCGCTGCAGCGTCTGCAGTCATGCGGACTTTGTATTGGTCCGTTGTGGTGAAGAAGGAGCTAAGCCGAAAGGCGAAGCTCCCAATTTACTGGTCGATCTACAGTCGTACCCTCACCTAAGGTCACGAGCTGTGGGTCTTGACCGAAAGTACAAGAACCCGGCTACAAGCGGCCGAAATGAGTTTCCCCCGCAGGGTGTCAGGGCTCTCCCTTAGAGATAGGGTGAGAAGCTCAATCATCCAGTAGAGCCGATGCTCCTCCATATTGAGAGGAGCCACATGAGGTGGATCAGGCATCAGATTAGGATGCCTCCTGGACGCCTCCCTAGTAAGGTACTCTGGGCACGTCCAACCAGGAGGAGACCCCGGTGACGACCCATGACACGCTGGACAGTCTCCCAGCTGTCCTGGGAACACCTCAGAATCCCCCCGGAGAGCTGGATGAAGTGGCTTGGAAGAGGGAAGTCTGGGCTTCCTTGCTAAAGCCCCCGCGACTCGACCTCGGATATGTGGAAGAAAATGGATGGATGGATAATAATAATTGCAGTAGTCGTAATTTACCCATGTACTGTATGATTTTAAATAGGGAAATTGGTTTGTTCTGCAAGTAAATAATTTTCAAAACTGTGTGAATAATCATAAATGATACTTTTATATGGTGGTGGTACCCTTATGCAACTTTTTAAATGTGTCAATCATATGTTTGTGGTAATGCTCAAAATTAAGTGTTTTTCTCCCCAAGGGAAGAGGGTTAGGAGCCCTCACTATAAGAAATGGCCTCTCCAAGTTGAACAAATGAGCAAATACAAGGAAAGCCTTTGTTGTTCTTCGTTTTATTTAATTTACCCGTTTTGTCAGCCACTGCTTGTTGCGGATAAACTTGTTGACAGTAAAATATTTTGCAAATATATCGACTCGCTGTCAATCCTTACTTCATATGTAACTATGGTATGCCATGGTCGTACCTCCTCAAAAAAGGGTGCTACCAACTGAAAAAGTGGGTCGCACCGGTGCTACCAACTGAAAAAGTGGGTCGCACCGGTGCTACCAACTGAAAAAGTGGGTCGCACCGGTGCTACTAGTGCAAATCTTTGTGTAGAGCCCTGTCAGGTGAATATAATGAATGGTCATGGTTATTGCCATAATGCTGACCTGTTGGCCTCTAGCAGCTCTCTCTCTTGCTGGCAGAGCTTGTTCTTCAGTGCAGTGATCTCCTGCTGGAACAGCCTGACCCGCTCTGGTTCGATACCCCGGGTGCTCGCCTGGGCCGCTCGCAGCTTCTCCACCTCCGCCTTCAACTCTGAGCAGCATGCCAAAGTATTGCGTAAATGTATTCATGTCTATATGCAATCACAAAGTTACTCAACAGGTGACTGCAAATAAAGTTCAGCTCATCAAAAGAAGATTATGGACCTAACATTGACCCAAATTGTAACCTCAGAGTTGCATGCACTTTGAGTATCATACTGTGTCAGGGGACGTGAACGAAATCCACAGCATTAGCTCCTCTTCGTGCTAAAAATGTCAAACAGGAGCCTGATGATCTAATGAAAAATAATACTTGCATGACAGCTATCTGCCATGTGCAGCTGACAGTGCATAAATATGGCCCGGAGGCAAGGTCAGGGCCCGGCCCTTAATTGAAGTGGGTAGGGCATAAGCTGGTGATGGATAGATGGACAGACAGGAGGGCATGGGGGAGAGAGGGGAGATCAAGAGCAAGACATAAACAGAAAAGTAAAGATTCTCATATATAGAAAGGGAATGGGAAAGACAGAGGCAGAGACAGACAAATGTAGGAAATATCAGAAAGGGCCAAAATCCTTAACTTACACCAAAGTCTACAACTGAGAAAACAGAAAAAAAAAAAATATTGGAGCAGAACAAAGTACAGTGCATCAAAAGATAAACATTGGTTTTCCCTTGGCAGCAAGGTGTGAGTGGCAAAGTCAACACAGATCAAAACTGCTCACCCACACAATCTACATGAACATAATCCATTCACTCAAATGACTGCATCCCAGATGTCTACTGGTTCAAGTAGGTTCTAAAATGCATCATGTGTATATCTGACCTCGGATGAGCTTTGCATTCGTGTCCTCATTGACCTTGGCCACATTTATGATTGTGCGGGCCTGTTGGGCATAGCGAAGAGTGCTTAAGCTTTCCTCCACATTGCTTCTTGCTGGACTCAGCGTGGCAATCATGGCCGTCTTAGAGTTGCCACCGAGACTCTCTTTTAACAGCCTGATGAAAATGTAAAGACAATTGTAAGATGTAGTGTTCTAAATGTACTGATCTAGTCCAATGCAGAGAGATTAATAATGATAAATTTTTTCATGACTTGTAATCAAATTGTAACACATTCTCCCATTCGGCGCATTTTTATTTTATTTTTTTAAACTCACCTGGCATTCACACCTTTCATCTACACGCATTCTCGCGCCCAGACTTCTGACACATCCACAATGTGTAACCTGAGAATTTGTGCGCATTAAAGTCTGAGGAGCGGCTTGGTGCCCGAATGAATAGCACATCTGCCTCACAATTCCCAGGACCCGGGTTCAAATCTGGCCTCTCCTGTGTGGAGTTTGCATGTTCTCTCCGTGCCTGCGTGGGTTTTCTCCGGTTTCCTCCCACATCCCAAAAGCATGCATGGTCGGTTGATTGAAGACTCTAAATTGCCCAAAGGTGTGAATATCAGTGTGAATGGTGGTTTGTTTATATGTGCCCTGCGATTGGCTGGCTTATGCCCCGCTCCAGCACGCTCGCAAACCTAGTGAGGATAAGCGGTACAGATAATTAATGAATGAAAGTCTGAGGCCACTGGCTGTGAGTCATGAAGTATGCCTGAGTCTTTCCTCCTGTGAATGTCATATAAAGCCATTTAAAAAAAAGATACACTTCAAATATGGAAATACCTTAAGTAGCGGATTTTGCCGTCACCAGTAGGACATGCGCTGCTCTAACACACTACACTTTGCAGAAGCACGTGTATTTTATTCTGAATGAAATAACTCATCCATCCATCCATTTTCTGAGCCGCTTCTCCTCACTAGGGTCGCGGGCATGCTGGAGCCTATCCCAGCTATCATCGGGCAGGAGGCGGGGTACACCCTGAACTGGTTGCCAGCCAATCGCAGGGCACATCGAAACAAACAACCATTCGCACTCACAGTCATGCCTACGGGCAATTTAGAGTCTCCAATTAATGCATGTTTTTGGGATGTGGGAGGAAACCGGAGTGCCCGGAGAAAACCCACGCAGGCACGGGGAGAACATGCAAACTCCACACAGGCGGAACCTCAGAACTGTGAGGCTGACGCTCTAACCAGTCGTCCACCGTGCCGCCTGAAATAACTCAAATAAAGCTAATTTAATCTGAATACTGTGCTTATTACTGAAAGCATGTATGGAGGTCGAGCAATAAAAAAGGGGGTGTGCCTGCCATTCTATAGATCGGTGGTGCCCGACCTTCCTTGCGCTACTCTTTTGCCATAAGGTTGCTAAACCCACAAAATATAAAATGATTGAGCAGCAATCATTCATTCTGCATGCCATTCTGCCATATGGTCACTGGTTGTGGTGATGTCATGAGGTATTAATTAGTCAAATTTCCTGAAGTGTGTCTGTGTCCATTCGAACTGCTCTAAGTACTAGAGGACTCTGCATCTTTTTGCACAATTGTCAAAAAAAATAAATTGTACCGGCATTACCAGATAACTAGCAACCCTTTATTGCTCAGTGACTGTTTTTCTCAGTCTTTATGTCTCAAAAGTGTTCTCCGTCAATGGACTGTCTGTTGTCGTACTAGAGCAGCTCCAACTAACGGAGACAAATTCCTTGTCTGTTTTTTGGACATACTTGGCAAATAAAGATGATTCTGATATACTGAACATGTGTATGTACATACAGTATATTTCCTTGTTGTTGTAACTGTTGCACTATGGGAAGGTTGATTGTAAAACTGAATTGCCCTTCTCGGACTAATAAAGTATTCTGAATCCGAAACAGATCGGGCAAGTCACTTTAATGTACGTGAAGACTGACATAGAAGCAAATAAAAACAAATGATTCAATATCCAACTCAACATTGCGCCATTACAATGACTGTAGTTGTTGTAATCGCGGGAGCCCTACGCTTTCAAAAACACTCCAAGCCAGGAACAGCACGTTTGAAGCAGAAACACTCCAAGCAGAGGTGGTTAAAAAAAAATAAAAAAAATAAAAAATAAAAAATAAAAAAAATAAAAAACTGCTGGTGCCGATATTTTTCACCAATTAATACCCGTTCGGCCGTTCAGCTGTTGGGCAGTCTGCAAGCATAGGTGAGCGTTATGGGCTAGGTGTATTCCTCCACCATCGGCACGAGTCAGCTGTCAGCGGGCAGACAACTGAATCAAAACGTGCAATATGTTTCACCTTCACAGGGCGCTGGACTTAACAGTCTCTGTAGTGCGTAAGAGGAAAAGTGCTTCAGTCCACTGGAGAATGCGCACATGGCCAGCTTTGACAGGGAACACCCCCATTTTAGGGGTCCTCCACCCAGAGTGCATACCTGACATGAGGGTGCGTAAATGACAGATTTGAGAGGACTGGAGAATGCGTGCTGCTGAGAGTCTTTTATGACTTACGCACATGGAAGAATATGGCCCTTTGTGGATATCTGACATAAATTTCAGTATAGAATCAAAAAAGAAAATAAACAATAGGTTCTCTTACCATGTGAGGACAGACTCTCTGTAGGGTATAAAAACCACCTTCTTGGTTAATGCTTGCTCAGCCAGTGCAGAGATGACTTTTCCAAGTGTAAGCAGAGATTTGTTTATGCTAGCGCCCTCCTAAAAGGATACAGAACATTTTCCTTTATATGGCAGAAAGCATAACGTAGATAAGCGTATAACAGTAATCAAGGCAGCAGTGATTAATAAAAAAAAAAAATATTTTATACACATTACTTTTGTAATTGATAAAAACATTACAAATGCAAATCCTGATATTGATATTGGAAGCGTGAATGTACATTTGTACCCTGAGTCTATCGCCGCTTGTCTGTGCGGAGTTAGAACGTTCGCTTCCTGCTAAGTCCACTAGGTTGATCTTACTGGTGATGTTGTGGTCATGTTCTTCTCCCTCCACCAATTCTGTCTGTGAACAAGCACATGCATCCATACTCTTATTTAGCGGATGTACTCAACACCCTCCAAAAAGATTCGCAAATTTGCTTACAGGAACTGTACATTCATTACAATTTTGAGTATATAATGTACAGTACTACACCTTAGTCTGAGTCATAACAAGGGTAAAGACAGAGTGAGATCTGGAGCTCTTATCATTCATCCCGGTAGCGGCTGTTGCTCTCTGCTTGTTTCCCAGTTCAAGCCATCCCTGGATAAATGTCACAACCAGATATTACTTCATCACTACCTAAGCAGGCAAGTACTGGTTGTCTACACCAGTGTTTCCCAAACCTTAATGAGCCAAGGCACATATTTTACATTACATTCAAAAAATTGCACTGCACAACACTGAACAAAAAGTATACACTGTACTGAAATAATGATCTCGTCTCAATTTACTGGCAAATTTAATTACGCAGTGAAATATTTGTGTTGTATGAATGACAACATTTGGATATACAGGTTAATTGTACTTTCTGCCATCTAGTGGAGGAACAAAGGCATGTTATTTAAAGTAAATAATTTTCACACCATCCATCCATTTTCTATAACACTTATTCTTATTCGGGTCACGTGTGAGCTGGTGCCTATCCCAGCTGACTTCAGGCAAGAGGCAGGTACACCCTGGACTGGTCGTCTCTCGCCAGCCATTTGCAGGGCACATGTAGACAAACAACCATGCACATACATACCTATGAAACATTTTGTCTTCAATTAAACTAAAGACATGACTTGGGAATGTGGAATGAAGCCAGAATACCTGGAGAAAACCCACACAAGCACTGGAGAACATGCAAACTCCACAAAGGAAGGCCACAGCTGAGATTTTAATCCGAACCTCAAAACTGTGAGGTAGACATGCTAACCACTCGCTCACCGTGTTGCCAGTTTTCAGGCCAATTAAGTAAAACTGGCAGTGGTTGGCATGGACTGGTGTGCAAGACACTGAACACACGTTGGATGCCTCTGTGATGTCTTAACACCCACATTTCTGTACATCATCTGCCTGATACGACTAGTATCTATAGTAAATTATCACAGGGGTCAACAACATTTCTTAATTCGAGCATATTCATGGGAACTGATTACTTACTGAGCTAACAGTTTGATAAATTGGAAATTTGCTCAAATTACCTTCAATCATGTCATTATTAATAATTAATGATACTCAACTATGTGAAGACACTGATCATGTTAATGATTTCTCACAATAATTATCAACAATGATTGAACAAGGTAGGAAACATGCAAACAGATGCAACACTTCCTTTGTATAAAACTCAAAATGCAAATGTTCACTTCCACAACATTCCTCTGAAATCACAATGTCCCATCCCTGGTGAGCTATTTTTAGAACAGGACCTCGGGCAGCTCAAGTGATCCTTGGGTGCGATCTGGTGCCTGCAGGCACAATGTTGATGGCCGCTGTTGTACTCTATATTTATATTTAAATTCATTTCAGATAAAAATGAATGGCTAAACTTACCTGAATGTCATTGTACGAGTCCACAACATTCCTGCGAAGAAACAAAAGGCAATTTTACTCTCAGCATGGGACAATAACACATTCTAAATGCAAGACCAAAAAAATTTGTTCTTACGCAGATAGCTCTGCAACATAGGGTCCATGAATTGGATGCTCCCTCACCCTCAGCTGAAATAACAAATTCACCTTTATTCTAAGGATATAAAACAACCTCACCAATGACCACTCCACAACCATGTTAAAATCAAAGGTGTGCTCCAAACTAAAGTTGAAGTGGTTTACCTGAAACCAATGACTCTCTGTAGTGTGCTTTTGTCCTAAAAGTATATTTTGTCACAGTGGCTGTCTGTTGTCGTACTAGAGCGGCTCTAACTATCAGACAAATTTCTTGTGTATTTTTGACAGACTTGGCAAATAAAGATGATTCTGATCACATTTATTCCTAGAAGGTATAATTTTGCTCAATACTTACAGGCATCCTCCTCTGGTTTGGATCATCTCTGGTCACCAGGAGATCATGGATCTTCTCATTGTAGACTTCAAAGTAGCTCATCTCGACATGACATTTGACCTGGGAAGCCACAACCATCGTCATCTATTATTTTGCCCAAATCAGTGACTTAAAGTGTGGTACATGTCATGTACCACTGGTGGTACGTAAGCTCCCTCTAGTTTTTATGTGAAAGAATCACTGAATCATTCATTCAATTTCCATACCGCTTATCCTCACTAGGTTCGTGGGTGTGCTGGAGCCTATCCCAGCTGACTGTGGGCGAGAGGCAGGGTACACCCTGAACTGGTCGCCAGCCAATCGCAGGGCACATAGAAACAAACAACCAGTCACACTCACATTCACAGGTACGGGCATTTAGAGTCTTCAATCAACCTACCATGCATGTTTTGGCGATGTAGGATGAAACCGGAGTACCCAGAGAAAACCCACGCAGCCACAGGGAGAACATGCAAATTCCACACAGGCGAGGCCGGATTTGAACCCGGGTCCTCAGGACTGTGAGGCAGATGTACTACCCAGTCAATCACTGAATCAAATTCTCAAAATCTGCATAATGTTAGTGGCTTAAACGTTTGTTTTAATCCAGCACAGTAGTTAAGTACAGTTCAGTTGTGTTTAACTTGATTTAAGAGTAGCTTACAGTTACAATAATATTAAATGATTTTAATAAGATTTTTGTAAGAATAAAACCTTGGCCTACTACGCCACTGTAATTTAATGTTGGTGGTACTTGGAGTAATAGGTTTGGCAACCACTCGCCTATATCAGCTATCCGTCCATCCATCCATTTTCTGAGCCGCTTCTCCTCACTAGGGTCGCGGGCGTGCTGGAGCCTATCCCAGCTGTCATCGTGCAGGAGGCGGGGTACACCCTGAACTGGTTGCCAGCCAATCGCAGGGCACATACAAACAAACAACCATTCGCACTCACATTCACACCTACGGGCAATTTAGAGTCACCAATTAATGCATGTTTTTTTTGGGATGTGGGAGGAAACCGGAGTGCCCGGAGAAAACCCACGCAGGCACGGGAAGAACATGCAAACTCCACACAGGCGGGGGGATTTAACCCGGTCCTCAGAACTGTGAGGCTGACGCTCTAACCAGTCGGCCACCGTGCCGCCATCTATATCAGCTAATGCCATCTAATTTAAGTGAACATGGTAAATTTGGTACCCATAACCGTAAGGCAAAGTTGTACATTTGCACACCATTGAATACTACAACCATAATGATAAACAGTTTTAACTTCTCTGGCACTCTCAAACTGAGCATAAGCATGAATATCAATTTTAAATTTGAGGAGAGATGTGAATTAGGTGTATCGGTACCTAATGAAGAGCTTGGTGAATCCTGTATTGCTCACAGATTCGATGTGAAACTGCAATGTCTGTTACAATGAAACAACAAAAATATGCAAGCACATAAAGTACCTGTTCATTTTCCATAGAGGAAAGCCTTAAAAAAAGTTCCTGGCAGAAGCGAGGTATGACTCCGGCTTCCTCTCCAAAGCCCATCATCCTGCCAAACAACCATTTAAAATAAAACCCGACAGTCATTCACAGAGTAAGTGAACTGAAAAGATGAATGGAAATGAATCAAGTCTGGAAAAGTACCCACGTATATGATTTTCCAGAGCCAGTTTGGCCATAAGCAAAGAGGCATGTGTTAAATCCATCAAAAGCGCAGAGCAGCAGAGGTTTCGCCAGAGTCTCGTACACCATCTGCTGGCTGGCAAAGGAGCGATCACTCGAATCCACAGAGCACAAGGAGAAGTCATAGGTGAAGGAATAGCTCTGTTTAGAGTCTGGATGCCGCACAACTGTCTCTTGGCCACTTATGAAGATCACCTGTGAGGCCTTTTCTGCCTTCTCTCTAGGATGGGCAAGAAACACAAGGTGGTTGTCCAGCTGTGACGGTTTCCAGTAAAGACACATTGAAAATGTTTGGGGAAGAAAAAAGAAGTTATGGATTTTAGTAGCTGTTGCACTCAATAATGTGAGAAATTTCATACATTTTCAAGGTCAAAAGGAAGTATTTTGGGACTACTTTTCAGGAAGGAGATAGTATGATGCAGAGAACAGACTAAATCCATTGATAAAACATGTTGGTCAATTAATGCATATTTTCACCTCTATCAAGACAGTGCTATTGTCAGTTGCCTAGTAGTTATTTTCACAAAAGAGGAGTTTGTTAGCAAAGTTTGCTAATTCCTGGGTTGTGAACTTGTGCTCAATTACACACTTTACAGACAGTGGAGCATGGGCTAAGGAAGAATACTGAAAAGTAACCTTTGTTGCAGATCTGGATTAAAGGTTCCAGGAGTCAGACGTTCGTCACAATTACGAGAGAAAAATTTACGGAATTTCCTATGAATAAGGTAAAGCAAGAAAGTAGCACAGAGTCTAATTTTAAAAGGACCTGGCATTTGCTTTGACAGAAAACTTGCAACAATGCAAACACAAACCTGGCATTAAAAGGGCGAACACGGACTGCAACAGTCACGGCACTGTTCTCCATCTTGAGTGAGTCTTGCGTCTTGGAGGCCTCAGTGGGACGGGGCAAGGACTGTTTAGGTGGTGGAGCAGACGAGGTTGTTGGCGTCCTGGTATTCTCTGGCTTTAAGCATGAGGCCGCATCAGTCCCCCTCACATGTGATGCTGTGCTGGCTTTAGGCACACCGGCCTTAACGGTTCGAGGAACTGGCACTGATTTACCGTCCTCTGCTTGCTTGCTCACTCTGGATTTGGACCTGTCTAAACTTACTGATTTGACCTGCACTGGTTTGGGAGTTTCTTTCAGAGTCAGTTTCTCGAAGACGTCTCTCCGTGCAGCAATTTTAACAAACGGTGTCGTTTTAGTGGGGGTTTTGAACGTCTGCGCCTGCTCATCGGACGGCCTACCTGTGGAGGTTAGTGACTGTGACGAGGAAGATGGAGTCTTGTTGTGCGCCAGCTTCCCTTGAGCTCCCAAGTCACTTGCGGCTTCTCGTCCCTTACTTGCAGTCTCTCTCAAGCTAATGGAGCGGTATAAAGGGGAAGTCCTACCGTTGGATTCCTGGAGGATTTTAGGCCTTGCATGTGAGCTCACACTGCTAACCACACGCGGCGCCTGAGCACTTTTATCCATGGAGGGTGTCTTGGTCCTCCGTTGCAAGGTCATTCTCTTCTCCGGAGCTGGTGTGAAAGTATTTTGGCTGGGCTCAACCACCGTGGCCTCCGCACTATCAGCTCCGGTCTTTCGCCGTGACCTCCTCTGAAGAGTGAGCCGGCCGCGGTATGCTGTCTGTCCGCCTTTTGACAGCGCAGAGACGACATACGTCCGGTTCAAGGTGCTGCTTTTATCGCTGTCGTCACACGCAGAGTCCTCGGGTGGTGGCGGCTCATACTTGGCGAGAGTTTTGACTGTTTTTCTCTCAGCCAAACACTGTCTGCCTGGGGTCCTGGTTGTCGACATTAGATGGTCGTAGTACGTTGTATGCTTTTTAGTCTGTACGCTGAATAACGACATTTTTAACGACTGCTAAGAACAAGATGGAAAAAAAAAACGTACCTTGCCTAAAACGATATACAAATGCAAACTGCCAAACAACATGTCGGAATATAGTTTAAAAAGTCACAGAATCCCATTTTAATAAAGGATTAGTCGTCCGTGATAAACCAGTTAACTGTCTTGTTTTGTGCGGTCCTCATCGCTTCCGCCTTCGCCCGCCTCAATTTCAAATCCCAGCCGCCAGCGGCAGTTTATTGGCTAGTTGGATACTTCGAAATAAATACGTCATTTTCACGCACGTGATGTAGGTACATCAGACTGACACTAGGTGGCAACACCGTACTGACAGTTAAAAAATAAAAAAACACGAGGTGATTTGAATAGCTGACTTTTACCATTTATTTTTGTATCTGTATGTCTAATTTGTGGTGCTTTTATGTAGAAAAAAGTATATATTGGTGGACTGGGAATAAGACAGGTACACTCCAGCCCAGAAAAACAATATGCTATTTCTTAGCTAGCATCTCTGCGGCTTTGTTTATTTCAAGGATAGCCAGTTGAGATGCATCATCTCATTTTCAAAGGAGTTCTTACAACACATACACGCAAACACCAAAGGTATGAAAAAGGTGACCAAAAAAAAAAAAGAAAAAAAACATTGGGGGGGGAAAGAGTAGCCAAACATTGTACTCAAGTAAGAATACTGTTACTTGACAATAATGTGACTCAAGTAAAAGTAAAAAGTAGTCCTCCAAAAAAATTACTTGAGTACACGTAACAAGCGAGGATGTCCTCTCCAGAGGTAGGTAGCGTGGCCAAATATTGTACTCAAGTAAGAGTACTGTTACTTGAAAATAATGTGACTTAAGTAAAAGTAAAAAGTAGTCCCAAAAAATTATTTGAGTCAGAGTAAAAAGTACACAGTGAAGTAATTAGCCAAGTGCTGAGTAAATAGTGAGTAACTTATGATTTTTTTTTAACCACAGCATGAACATCCATTTAAAAAAATACTAAATAAAATGTGCAAATTCTGATGACTACAAAAAAAAACATCTGCAATTTACTGCACGGTGTTTTCTCAAGTTATAAGTGAGCTGAAATATCCACGTTTGGGGAGACCGTGCCAGACAAATACAATACATGAAAGCTGTTGTTTTTGTTCATCTAAATCTAAACACAAGTACCACACCGTTGCCTTCATAGTAACCACGACCTTCCCAACATGGCCACCACGTATGCACGACAATCAGCCGGGATGGCTTATGTAGTTTTAATACCTATGCCCGGGAAGCCTAATAGAAGACGTTGTGCGAGGTCATGTGACTTTCTTTTGTCGTTTGATTTGTGAACTGAACTTAAACGTCACTAATGCTTAAATTGGATTGGCGCTAACAGCGCCCAATGCAGAAGTCGAAGTCGTGTGCACAAATAGTTGATAAATAAGCAATAATTAATAAATAAAAGTAGCGAGCGACATTTAGATCATTTTAACGGAGTAAAAGTACCATTACGTCTTAACAGCAGAAACGGTGGAAGTGTTTTTTCTGCTCTCGTCAACTCCTGTGACTTATCCACAGCAAGACCCGAGCGCACAGGTGGAACATAATACAAAAACATTGAAACACAGAGACCCCTATACCACACAAACACACACACAATCACCCAAACTTACTTTTATCAACTGAACTGCTAGACATTACTCAAACAGCAATATGAGGATTATGAGGAAAGTTTATTGTACTGTACATTAATTCTGCACGTTAATCACTGCTCTGTAATAAATATAAAAATAGAATGAAAGAAAAACAGCACTGGTTCACTCAGCACTTCCTCCCACCACACGCTTCATAATAACCTCCATCCATCCATTTTCCATACCGCTTATCCTCACTAGGGTCACGGGCACGTTGGAGCTTATCCCAGCTGACTTCGGGTGAGAGGCGGGGCACACCCTGAACTAGTTGCACATAGAAACAACCATTCGCACTGACATCCACACAGGCGAGCCCGGATTTGTACCCGATTCCTCAGAACTGTGAGGCAGTTTTGCTAACCAGTCATCCAACGTGCCGCCTCATGATAACCTAATGAGATCAATAGAAGAGCTGAATACAAAAGTCAATCCAACAACTATGGAAATATTTCAATGAACATTTATACAGCTGATAGGGGACATTATTTGCATGACTATTTTTTACGTCTGTCATGTTTCTTGATCATTTCGATGAGGTTATTTTTGTTCACCAGGATGTCACCAGGCCCCAACTTGGCTTGTTGTTTTTCTCTCCGCTGCTGCTCATGGAGGTGAGGTGAGTTGAGGAGCTGGGGAGGTAGGATGGTTCCTGTTGGTTTGACCCTTTTCACCACCCCCAGAAACAAACGTCTGTTGTTGTTGTTGAGAAAGGTGATGGCAGTTCCCCTGTGACCCAGACGACCCGCTCTTCCTACCTGAATAGGAATAAATGTTTCTTTGTGCTTTATTGATTACAATTTAAATACAAATATATTTTTGAAAAACCACTAACCTGATGGACATATTCGTCCATAGTGTTTGGCATATCAAAGTTAACCACCACTCTGACATTAGCCAAATCCAATCCTCTGCCAAGTACACCTGTACTGATCACCACCTCAAAGTCACCACCCAGAAGCCCCTAAATACACAAAAGAACAAATACAGCATATAGTATAGTACTGCATAGATTAACAATGCAAACGAAGCATATAGTACAGTATTGAATAACGATGCAAACAAACAAAGCATATATTATAGTACAGTATAAAATAACAATGCAACATCTCTATTGTATATCAGTTTGTCATTGCCTCAGCAAACAGCACCATAAAAACAAGAATAAAGTTAGTAAAATGAGACAAGCAATGTCACATTATATTAAAGTCTGTGTGGAGTTGCTGATGCATGCTATTTCCTGGAATACACTGACTCCCTTCCTTAAAACCAAATTGGGATGTTGGTGTTAGCCAACTATTTTGCTGGCAAATGGCACAGAACTGAAATGTTTATTCCTGGAGTCTAAGCAACTCTACCAAACAGGAGGATGGAATCAAGAAATACTGTGTAAATGTTTAAAACAGTTGGTCTAAAACATGCTGAATAATTATAAAACATACAGCAATATGTAATTGGATAATTTAATATTATAATGGTATAATTAACTACTAAGGGGTAACCAGCCTCAAGAGAAAGAAACAAATGATCAAGAATAACATGGTTAAATCCAGTGTGGATGGAGACACAGACAACCAATTATGTTCTGAACCTTGTGTGTTCTTGGTGACACTGGCCTCACCTTTAGGATGTGGTTCCGTTCCAGCTGGCTCTTGTCGGAGTGGATTGCCACTGTTTTGAGGCCTGTCACCTTGGCGACCGCATCACATAGCAGATCAGCACCAAGTTTACAGTCCACAAACACCACCACTGGAGGCTGATACAATTTATTGTCCTGTAAAGCCAAAGGAAAAAAAGCTGTATAAAATGTGTTGAATAAATACAAATGTATTCCTATACCAAAGCATGATTAGACCATGGATGTATGTATAATTATTAGTTTTAGTTTTATGTTGTGCTTTAACCCTGCATTATGACAATTCTTCCTTTGTCTACATTCCATTCCATATAAAATCAGGAAAATCATTTTTCTAACGCCGGATAACTACCCAGACCTGACAGAGAACTGTGATCAACTCAAAACGTCATGCCTTGGACTTTGAGAAGGTAAGAACAACACAGCAAAATATGTGTCATACATTTGCACAGACATAGGCCCCCTGCTACTTCAAACTAACCAACATATTTTTCAGAAAGGAGACTGTTCTTTTACTATGCTTAACAAATGGTCCAAACATTACTGGGATTCCTAGAGTGCAGCCATGATTCTGGGCACACCCATTTCCTGCGCACAGAGACCAGAGCTGCAGCTGTGAGCATCCTTATTTGGTCAAGACCAACCCACCTTTATGGGGAATTAATAGACTAGCAATCATATTCCCATACATCTACTTTAAAATGAAGGGTAATGTGATTTATCCATCACATTATCCCACATTATTATCCATCCGCCAACATCCCCCAGACTCACGGCTGTGGTGTCCTTGAGCAAGACACTGATACCCCGAAATGCTCCCCAGGCGCTTCAGCTGCCCCCTACTCCAGTGTGTTCCACTAACATGTGTATGTGTTCACTGTGATGGGTAAAACAAATTTCGTGTGCATGCATGCATGTTCATGACAATCAAAGGTGATTCTTCTTCTTCTTTATACTGTACTTTGTGCATGTTAGGGGTTGTTCTCAAAAATTATAAATACATTAGACTTGCAGTGGCAAATCTATATTTAAAAAAAAAAAATAATAATAAATAATTTACTGCATATATCACAACCACTTGTGTGTAGAACCTACATTGAGAATTTCAAACAGCTTCTTCTTTTTCGAGGGTTCCTCAACCCACAGCAGGATCTGTCTGACATTGGTACATGGCTGGTTCTTCTTTCCTACAGCAATACGAATTGGGTCACGCACCAATCGGGCTGCCAGCTCCTCAGTCCCTGTCGGGATAGTGGCTGATGCCAGGAGGGTCTGGTGATCTTCAGGGACATGCTCTAGAACTTCTAGTACCTGCTGCTGGAAGCCCATCTTTAACATAGTGTCAACCTGCAGAAGGTGTCCCAACACAATATGTTAGGATGCACACTGGTCTTAGCAGCCTATTACTGTCTTGATTTAGAATACCATAGTTTTGGTCATACCTCATCAACCACAACAATCTTCACATTTCCCAGCTGCACAGCTTTCTGCTTTAAAATCTCGAGAAGTCGCCCTGGTGTTGCTATGACAATCTATAAATGATCCATAATAGTACACAATGAAGACATTTCAATCTCAACTCATTTGTAATGTGTAAATCTTTTCATTATGGGATAAGAATTGTTGTAAAATGTTGAATTTAATGAATACTTTAATGCTGCGCTTGAGGCGGTGGAGTTGAGGTGGGAGAGGCATGCCGCCCACCAGTAGGGCAGTCCTCATATTAGGGAGGCCAGTCACCACCTCTTTGGCCTGTCTCTCTATCTGAATGGCCAGTTCTCTGGTGGGGGTCAGGATGAGGGCCACAGGGCTGCCCACACTCCGAGTTTGTTCCTTAAAGAGAAGATGCATTGCAACTGGATACACGTGTTATACAATAATATGCAATACATACAGTACACAATGGATATATATAAAGTGGCTACAAAATGTACAGTAAGCTGATTATTGAAGTGTGGACCCAATAAAACTAATACTGTACTTTAATAACAGCACTCAGTCTTTTGTATTCATATTTTTACTCTTATTTAAATTAAATTCCACAAGTTACAAGATTTTAGCTGGAGTATGTTCACGTTCTACATCCACTGTAGTCTGATGTGCCACAGGGTTTATAACTATACATCCAATTTCTGTACTGTTTGTCCTCATTAGGGTCGCGGGTATCTAGAGCCTATCCTAGCTGACTGAGTGCGGGTGGGGTACGCTCTGGACTGGTCGTGAGTCAATTGAAGGGGACATGAGAAACAAGGCTCCATTCAGACTCACATTTACACCGCTACGGTAATTTAAAGTTATTTAGTAATTAACCTAACATGCATGTGTACTTGGAGAAAACTGTGTAGGCACAGGGAGAACATGTAAACTCCAGAAATGATAAGAAGAAAAAAATCCAACCCAGATCTCCTGACTGTGAGGTAGATGTACTAACTACGATTCCAGCGTGCTGTCAAGTGTAATTTAATGCTAAAATATAGTATTGAAACAGAATGAAAAAATAATTACTGTACCTTTACTGCCCTCAGGACAACTGGTAGGAGAAAGGCTACAGTCTTTCCTGAGCCAGTGTCAGCACTTGTGATCACATCCCTGCCGGTGAGACCAACAGGCAGCATCTGCATTTGCACTGGTGTGGGCATCTCATAGCTGGCTGACTTCAGGTTGGCATTGAGAGTAGCAGGAAAGCCACAGTGTTCAAATTCTATGATGGGCCTCCTTACATCTCTCCCCTGGGTTTCAATGCCCAGTTCTTGTTTAATATGCTGGACCTGCTCATCAGTGAGCCCTGATATGAACAAATCCTCTTTATAGGAATAATTTGATTCAAATGTATTTATAGACACTGCAGTAGGTTGATCCTGAGGGCTATCTTTTTCTCCATTTGTGTCCTTCTCATTAAACATTTCCCCCCCAGTCCCCAAGCCCATTTGGGCCAAGTGACGGGCTTTGCATTCCATGCTGCAAACATCACTGTCAGTGGTGTCACAGATGTACTCTCCATAGCGACCACACATCACACAGATAGGTTCTCCTGGCTCTGCCCATCTCTGATTCTTTTTGAATGATTTCACTGGTTCCTCCTCTTCTTCAGTACCACTTGAAAAACACTTCTGCCCATCTTCTTGTGATGGGGTCTTAACCACAGCAACTGGGTCTTCGCATGCTTTTACAGTGTTATCTTCAACTTTGCCATATTTGAGCTCTTGGCTAACATTCATAGTCGAACTGCCTTCATCATGCTCGTGATCCTGATCAACCTGACGTTTCCTCTTCTTCAAAATTAAGAGTGCGTCTTCTGCTCGTCTCTTCACTTTAAGGGCTCTTGGCATAAACATTTTACTTGCTATTAATCTGGAAACACAAAAACACAACCAAGCATGGTGTTAGCTAAATTTAAATGTTAAACTTAATTTGTGGACTTCCTACGAGAATAAATTACGCTATATTGGGGTAACTTTGCTGTTTCAAGTTGAATTTCAAGTCTCTTCAGACGATAGTATCATGTGTGCTGCTGCTCGAGTGGCCACTCTTAATAATCACACAGCAAGAGTCAAAATAACAAATTAAAATGGTACGTCAACATTTTGGGCTGAAAAACATACGAACCTACAACGTTCGGAAGCATCTCCTCATATTTAACACGATCAAATTGGCGGAATGAGCGGTAACCGCTACGCTGCCTTCCAGCCTTTCAAATCAACCACAACACAGACGCAGAATAATGACGTCATTGATGTAGCATGCTGGGAAGAGTAGTCTACAAAGATACCTGCTATGCTTTTGACTGAATAAGACATGCACTATATGATAGATAGATAGATAGATAGATAGATAGATAGATAGATAGATAGATAGATAGATAGATAGATAGATAGATAGATAGATAGATAGATAGATAGATAGATAGATAGATAGATAGATAGATAGATAGATAGATAGATAGATAGATAGATAGATAGATAGATAGATAGATAGATAGATAGATAGATAGATAGATAGATAGATCCTCATAAGGATCGCGGGTGCGCTGTAGCCTATCCCAGTTGACTTTGGGTCAAAGAGAACATACACACAATAATGCAGAGATTTGAACTCCAACGCTCAGAACTATGAGATCAACAGGCTAACCAGCAGCCCACCGTGCCACCCATGTTAAAACAAAGATTCAAATATGTAAAATGTGTTTTAAATTGTTGTGTTAATGCAGTCAACGATATGTAATGTTGAGCTACAAATTTATTTTGGGAGCTAGTCTCAGTCGATTTATCTTTGAAGTAGTTATACAACCCAAAAGGTATGAACAAAATCAATGGGCAGTGATGCCCTTAAAACATAGTTGTGCATACACAAAAACAGGTAGTTAAACTTCAATGCAATAAACCACCAAGGATTAACCACGTGCTACCACTGGGGTACCATAGTATGCTGCCAGTACTGTACTATCAGTGTTAGTCAATTCTCTATTTTCTTGTTACATTAGTTGTTCAAATTTACAGTATTGCCTTTGTCCTTTTCTCAGATAGTGTACTTTTCGTGTGTGTGTGTGTGGGGGGGGGGGGGGTTTAGACAATAAAACTTCACCATAAACACATACTACCAAATATTTTTTTAGGGGGGTCTTGAAGTTTTTAGAGTGGTTCAGCCCCATAAAATAGGCCTAGCGACGCCACTGCCTGCAAGTATATCAGCTTCGTGTTCTATTGGAAACGCCCAGAGTTCACACTAAAAAAACATTGTGGGTAACATGAGAGGATCTCATCAAATATTCATGCTTTTTGTTGTAAATAAAGGCAGGGAAACACTTCCGGAAAGTGTTTCCCTGCCTTTATTTCCTGAAGATTAAAAACACTTTTTAATCTTCAGGAAAAAAGTTTTTTTTTCCTGACTTTTCCTGAAGGCACCGTACGCGCATGCGCACTACGTCCAAGGGTGCAGCGGGTTGGAGCGTGGTTGGAATGGTTTGCCGCTGCAGGGAGGGAAACCGCACCACGGCACCAGCGCTATGAAAAGCGAGTAATGACGCGAATCATACCGATTTTCCACACAAGAACGTGGACACGAAAAGAAGAAATCCTATAATTCCCGATCCACTAAAGAATGAAAACCGGCACAAGAACACTTTCCCTTGTGAAATTCAAGGAAAGCGACCCTCCTGCTTTGTGCGAACCAGCCCGTCTCATCAGATGAAAGGATAAAAAACACCGCGATTCATTGTGTCAACCAGACAGATTGGCGAGACAGTAACTACAACCATCTCGCTGTTCCATGTCTTCATTTGACAGTTGCTCATTGTTTTCTACCGAATCCACTCGCGTGATGCTTTGGCGCTGCTTTGCTTTGAAGGACTGAAGAAAACGACTGCGTGGAAATATGGGTGAAGTTCAGGACGTAAATAATATGAAGAAGGTCTTCGTTACTCCAGCTATCAAGTCTTTTGAACACTATGACTTCTCTCGTGCTAAAATCTGTTGCAGTCTCTCATGGCTTCTGTCCAAAGCATATGGGAGAGGTATGTGTATCAGCTACCTGCATCATTGTTTTTGTTATAGTTTAGCATTTCAGCACCATTAATCTGTAACGTGACCGCGGGTATGTTTGTATATCAGTAAAAAAAAAAACAAGAACCAAAATACTAAATATACAACAGTTCTTTAAATTACCTGAGCCACCATGACAAAGTAACCCTTATGTCCTCAGATGCATCTTATGGATCATTCAAAATTAGTTGTGGGATGGAACAACACAACACAACACAATTTATAAGATTAGATAAAGGCAATTTCCTAAGTGGTTTACAGTGATCAATATATTGCAGTCTTGCATGATGGTAGCTCGGTGTACTGGGTGTCAAGGAGTAACCTTGAAAACACTGCACACATCACATACTAAGAGTAATAGAGAAATTATTAGTATGTGGGGCACATCAGCTTGTTAATATAATAAGGTCTATGACAGATGGTGGTGCACAAATGACTGAATCTTCAATAACATATTTTTTCCCTTTCAATGACCAAATAGTGTGCATGATGGAGAACCCTCTTTACCCTCTGGACATGTAAATAAATTGTATTTAGCACAACCAATGCATACATTGGATAGCAATGAGGTTGTTGTAGCTGTTCAAATATTCAGAGTTATGATCCTGATTGGGTACAGTCAAATGGATTAATGTTATTTAATTGCGTATATTAAATTATGTAATTAGGTTTGGTGGTCCGTTTTTTTCACACAACATATATGTTCTGCTGTCCTCTCACGCTAATAGGTTTCTTGATGACTTTTTAGTAGGCCTGTATAGTATGTACCTGCAGAAAAAAATATGACTAATTATAGGAATAACACTGCCATGCTTTCTTGGTTTGACTGCTACAGAGCATCATACAGTATATTAACAAGCAGAGAAGGACATTTTACTTAAATAATAATTTAAAAATATTTTATGAATTATCCATGTTCAGCTAATGTGTTTGCATTTTCAAATGTCATATTTGTATTTTCCACAACTATTAATAGAGATGGCACAAAAATACCATAATTCAGCAATTGTACTGTCCTATTATTGTTCAGATTGCTTTCATCAGCTCTAAAATCACTAATACATTCGTCTTTGTTGGAACAACACGCCGTCGTAACTGTGGCACACAATCCATTGTCAGTGTGCCGGAAAAGCCCGGCAAACATGAGATCCCTTGCAGATCCTCAGTGTATATTCAATCAGCACTGAATTAAATGGGCTGATTCCAAAAATATAGCCCTCCAGAGAGGGTGAGCGAGCGAGCGAGCAGGCCTTTATCCAAATCTCAGCCTACGCTTTTCTGTTATGAATGCTTCACATGCATCTCCCTTATTGCATCCATACATATACAGGTACTCAATACTGACCAGCTGATTTCTCAAATTGATGTATTCGGATTGCAGAGTAAAACCTGGGTAACAAACCCCCATTAGATACATTTAACATTATGTAAACCGAATGTATTTATTTGTTTTATTTTTATTAGCCTATTTAATTTTTAAACTATCATGACCACGGTATCTTCTGAGAATGTACATGTCCGTGAACGTATGCACGCAAACACATAGTACACAAAGACACATGCTATCTCACACACACACAAAACACACACACACCAACACATGCACAAGTGTATGCATACACACACACACATGCACACACACGCACATGCAAATATACACACACACATACGCAACCACACAAACAGAGCATCTCTTTTTGATGAGACAGGGTTTTCCCAGGGAGCTGACTGTTGTACAGATGCAGACACACTAGATGAATCGATAGAGTGGTGCGCCTACTGTGGTTGCTATAGTAACATTCCAGGTTTATCCATGTATCTCTCAAGTTACCGCTAAGGAAGGCCAGGGGAGAATGAATAAGGGCTTTAAAAAAGTATTTCCAGATTATCTGTACACTGGTTGGAATATGTCCACATTGGCCAGTATTGCCAAGCATTATGGCAAATTAGCTGCTGTTCTATGCTTCAGATATTAAATGCGATATTCTTAGATTTTTAAAATGTCCTCCCATATGTTAAACAGACAGCATCCCAGCAGACATAAAAGAGCCCTTCTACACAGACCAGTATGAGCAGGAGCACCTGAAGCCTCCTGTAGCCAGTCTCCTGTTGTCTGCAGACCTCTACTGCCAGGCCGCCAGCCTCATTCTGAAGAACAATCCAGCTGAGCTTCTGCTGGGCCACGATGCTGTCATTCAGGCTTTGGGCCAGCGAGGTCTCTATGTCACTGACCACGACAGACTTGTCACTGAGAGGGACCTTCGAAAGAGGCCTCTGCAAATGGTAAGAGTCTTTTTATAATTTCAAATTTTTCTGTATTGTTATAGATATCGTAGATAGGAGATTATTTTTTGGGGAAAGTTGAAGTCAAGACGGCCACTAAAACGATTGTCAATGCCACAGTATGTCTTACCGTGACACTCCGCCGCTCCACCAACGTGCTGCGAGTGCCAACTTCAAAATAAAAGTTTCATAAATTACGAGATTTCTCCAATATCAGTGCCATTATAGGCTTTTATTTTTAAGTTTGCACTGCAGCACGTTGCCGGCGCTCATTTAAGCTTTAACCATGTGTTCGCCCCCCTGGAAGTTGGCTGACTAGGTTGAGGGCACTGCTGCATATGAAGCACTTTTCATATGCAGCAGTAGCCGCATTTATATGTAAAAAATCGTCGACAATCAGGCTCATTTAATTGTGGCAGCCAAAATCGCCATCATGATTAAAATTTGATTAATTGTATGGCCCTATTACAAACCTACCTATCTTCCAACCAATTCATATGCCTACGAACCAGTTGACCTACATGATGAACAGCTTACTCTCCACCAACCAAACAATCAACCACTTACAGTACCTATATTCAATTTGACTCATCTACCCCCGTTAACCTGGTGCATCATTAAGTCAAATTCCTCCTGACTAACTGCACCCTAGTCATGTAAGGCTATGTAACCAAGATCTTATTGGGAAGTTTTTTCACCTTAATATCTGACATTTGGTGCAATGAGTTGATTAAATTTTCCAGCTCGTATTTTATCTTCTAGTATTGGACCGCTTCATAAAGATGACTGTGTAGGCTGCCAGTTAAGCAGGGATTGAGCATCCTTGTTAGTTTGCCTCTGTGTCTCAATAGGAGGTTTTACTGCCTCAGTGAGCTGCAAGTTGCTGTGTGCTAGAAACGATTAGCACACAGTATGCCTGCAGTCTGTTTGCAGAGTCTTGCTGTTTTTAATTTCACTTCCATGCTGGAACTTCAGCAAGACATCATATTGTAGCTGCTATATCCCTAACAAATGTGAAATTAAATGATATATCCAGCTAACACAATAGATATCATCATCAAACAAAACTGGGACTTTAAAATGAAGGTTTATATGCTACGAATTTTATCTTGCCCCTCCATACTGACTTTTTCCTCTGGCTTGCACCTTTTTTGACATACTGCCTACTTCTGGCTCTGGAATTATAAATCCACTCTGCATTCTACATAGTTTTTTAATCATACCCTCTTTTGCTGAGTTCTTCCCTTGGCAATTTCTTATCATTTCTCGCTGGACATTCCCACTGTGTTTCACCTTCCACCATCCACTGATCTATCCATTCCGAACACTGCTCTCATCTTCCTTTGGTTAAGCAAAGGTCTGTCCTGTGCTTTACCTATTCCACTGTCAGGTGAAAGCTGCCAACCATATACCAAAAATGCTCACATATTTTTATACTGTAATCACAGCATCATGGTCTGATTGAAGAAGCCTTACTGATAATGGTCAGTTTCTTACTTTTTCTTTACTGCTTTTGGCCCTTGGACATTTGTTTTTTAGACGTCATTACACATATCCGTGTCCTGTCAGCATCTGACCTGCTCCTCATGTCTACTCCAATCAGCCCTCGCTTTCCACTCATGTCCTGTCCAGATGTGCCTTGTTAGTCTGTGTGTATTTAATTTGCTGTTTTTTTTCTGCTCGTCATTGTATGTGGTGAGCCTGTCCCCCATACTCTTCATGCTCTTCATTGTCCAACTGTGTTTTTAGAATTGGCATTTTATTGCCTTTGCGTTTTTGAAAATAAACCGTTTTTGAGTTTCATGCTCTTATACTCTTGCCAGACTTCCTGCTTTTTGGTCCATCTGTTTCAGCCTCCACACAACACATTACATGAACATAGACCAGTAGACTAAATACTAAATATACATTTGGACAGGACAGGTGGAAGGAAAAAATCTGACTGGAGGGAGAAATCTGATTGTAGGAGACACACATGAGTAACAGGAAAAAGACATTTTTAAAAACTGAAGTATAAAAACAACAACAATAAAGCACTAATTGTTCAAGAGCAAAAAGCAGTACAGTAACTGTCACAATTAACACTTGATTCACTGCATTGTTTGCTTTGAAGACACTTTGAGACACAGCTATTTGGATTATGGTAACTGCTATGCATGACCATGACAGCGCAGGTGGGTGGTCATTTACAATTTATAAGCCTTCTGAGCACCTGCCCTGGTTGGCTTGGTGACTTCAGACTGGCTTAACTGAGGTCTGTTGTGGTTGGATCACTATTCTATTAGCAGTCTGCACAAAAAAAAAGTGCTTATGATTTTTTTTCCTGACATGTTGTAGCTAAGAACCACTGACATTTCAAACTGATTTTGCCAGTTTTTGATTTTGCATGATTTCCCCCCCATCTCATTCATCTTTTCTCAGCCACTTGAGTGACCGGGGCATGAACAAGCACATGTATGTATGATGGCTAAGAATCACGCTTCCACTCACATGTCATGGTGCATGTGGCACCATCAGAATGCTCAAGAAAGCGGGTTAACAGCATAAAGCATGTGACCATGACAATAGTTCGGTGCTATGTGATCATCTTTGTTTTTGCATGTTAAAACTAAATAACAATTGAAAGGTCAAATACTTTTACAATTATTACAATATGCTGTTATACATATTTTATAATTAAAATTGATTTTGATGGTGTTTATTAAGAATGATCTTTTGTTGTCATTTCCTTAAATTTGATTAATATAATTGGGACTAAAAACTACGTGCTGGGACTTTTAAGCTGTTTAGCTGTTAAAAAAAAATCTACTCCTTCTGTATCACAGTGCAAGGGCCATTTTGAACACCCACACTTTACCAAATATGGTTCCTTGCCCAATAAATGGCTACAGAGGAAAGATATTCACGATGTGCACTAGATGACTAACAGATTTTCAGTCTGTCTGACTGCATTGCCATGGAAACGGTGAGTGAGGAGAGAAATATGTCAATACAAAAAGGCCATATAATTGGAATGATGAACGATAGCTTCATGTTATTCTACATTTGTGTGAGTGTGTTTTAAGATATGTTTACAAACCCAAGTGCAAGATCTCTATGGAAAGGCTAATATACAGATAAACGTGATTCATTTTTTGGCTTTCATGTACATTATATTGTATTTGGATGCTTTGCTCCAGTTGCTTCAGCAGCTGGAATGGTTAATTGCTTTGCTCACAGCCTTACAAACAGATGCAACTAGAAATCAACAAGCACTGCTCTCTGTCATTTCTCCTTGGTCATAGCCTCTGCTGTGGATTATATCAACAGAAATGTGTCTATTCGCCATTCTCATCTCATTTTTTATAGCAGTAAATACTATATAAATTGATCGTAGACATGTCCATGTTAGGAATTTTAAAATGTAGCAGATGTATAATGTAAGTACAGTACAGTACACATCCACTACATTTACATTTGCCAAGATGTTGTCATGGTGAGGATCCACGTTTTTCCAAAGTGACAAACCTTGAATTTCAGAAGTTTAATACTTGACAAAGACATGGAAATTAGTCTCTGCTGAACGTAAGAAAAACCCCACCATATACATCTGCTTTATAGGGTTTATGCTGCTGTGTGACTGTGTATCAGAAAAGCCATAAAACTGACAGGTTTATTGTTCCACATAGGTTAGGGAATGCTTTCAAACCAAGATGCATCCACAATGTGTACGTCTAGGTTTTCATTGAAGCCATGATGGTATATAATCGATGCATACCTTTCATATCAATAAATATGTATGGTAAAGAGGATTCATATTCACCAAACGTGTATCCCCACAGGGCAAATAAGACCTATATAACAATATCCCAAACATTTTGCATTTCTGTTAATTGATATTGTCAAAACATGTCTGCGCAGTCAAGTTTGACACAATATCATGTACCGTATGTATCTTGGAGGATGATGATGATGAACACTGACTCTGCTTTCTGCTTGTCTCCATCTCCGCTGCTTCCATCACACTATTGGGAAGGTGGTCCGTTTCCATGGTAACACTCCAGTATGCGGGGTGTTATTTGTTAGTGTGGGTGGTTGGCTGCGAGAGTGGGGAGTGCTCATGCTTGCACATGTCATATGTTCACTGTGTATGATGGGGGTGGAACTGTAAGCACCAAGCCAAAGAATTGTGACATGTTGGATTCTAGAAAACATAATCTAGAGGCTAAGCAGAAATTCTAAGATGCTTTTGCGCTCCCCTACACGAACAGGAACGACAGGCAGTAAATAATTTGTCTCAAGATTAAACTGATGTCCAGTGTCCTTATTACTGTTTTTTATTCTACAATTGTTCTAATGCACAAAGATATGTGGAAGCAGCAGGGTAGAAGGGAAGCCGATCCGAGTACTCACTGTTCTTGTCAGCCTGAGTGAAGTCACAGCCAGCACGTTGTGCTCAGTGCCAGCGGCAACTCCAGGACAACGCAGTATGGATGGGTAGGCAGTGTGCATTTTACACAACAATGTGCTCACAACTGTAGCCTGCTATTTTTTAAGATTATAACAGATATGATTTATTACTACCTTGATATTTATTGTATTGAGCATGCTACATTCAATTCCCGGCCCCACCTGTGTGGAGTTTGCATGTTCTCCCCGTGCCTGCGTGGGTTTTCTCCGGGCACTCCGGTTTCCTCCCACATCCCAAAAACATGCATGGTAGGTTAATTGAAGACTAAATCGCCCGTAGGTGTGAATGTGAGTGTGAATGGTTGTTTGTTTATATGTGCCCTGCGATTGGCTGGCAACCAGTTCAGGGTGTACCCCGCCTCCTGCCCGATGATAGCTGGGATAGGCTCCAGCACACCCGCGACTCTTGTGAGGATAAGCGGCTCAGGAAATGGATGGATGGATGGATGGATGAAAATGCTTCATCTGTTTGTGGGTTTGGGTAGAACTGCTGTTGTACCATTGTGAAGCAGATTGTCTTCCCTTGTGAACTAGGAGACTTTGTTTTCAGATGAAATCGCCCCCTAGTGAGGTCTACCAAGGCTCATACTAAGAATCTATGGTTTGGTATCCTCTCAAGCATTTGCCCTTAGGTGTTTGAATAACACACCACCTTTCAATGACAATCCAGATTATAATTGTAATTCTAGTTCCATGGTATAAATAGCTAAATGTTTATTTTTGATGGATGGTCATGCTGATGCATGTGTTTACCCATATTGATATCTATATTTAATGTTTACAAGTCACTGTATTAAAAAAAAGGCAATGAAATTAATCTGGTAATTTGATGTTTTGTTCTATTTCCTGTATTCTTCTGTATCAGCGGAAAAATTGTAATTCTAGAGATCATCCTGTTAATTGTCTTTTGTAGTGGTTCGCATAACTGACTTTTACGCAGTTGACATGGGATTAATTCCCACTCAATGTGCTCTTCACAATCATCCTTTTATTGGCTGGCGACCAGTCCAGGATGTTGTCAGCCTGTCTTCCAACATCACCTGGGATAGGCTTTGGCTTTTGACGTGACCCTGAATAGGATAAGCCGTGAAGAAAATCAGTACATAGAATTCAAAAAGTGTTTTAAAGTTATCTTTGTCTTACACACTTATACAAAATATCCACCTTCTTGTTATATATATCCAATTCACAAGGCTTGGTGAAGCTAATAACACCTAATCAGTAAGGAATGAAATGATTCTATTTTTATACTAACAATACTTTTAATTGAGTAGAATTGTTATTACTTTAATTAGATTTTTTTCTTCATTAAAAGGTACAGTATTAATTACAATATTATATATCACTTTATTATTACTTGAAGATTTTTTTTCCCAATGCATAGAGGAAATGATACGGTTGCGGTTACAGACTGAAGATGACAGCATAATATAGTAAAATATGACATTTGAGTCATTGGGAAAAACTACTTGCCAGGACACAATATGTACTCTAAGTTCTAAATTACTTTGAAGACGTAATTAGTCAGATGTGTCAGTTTGTGATAAGCGTGGCTACATTTATGCTCACATTTGTACAGCACAAGCAACATTTTCCTATTGTTATTAGTATTTTGAGTCTGGGTATAATTGCAGGCACTGCTGTGGTTATCCTGTCTTCTATGATTAACTTGGCTCCTACATAATTTCAGTGTTCTTTTGGAACACATAGTGACTGGATACTGCTAAAAGCCCCATCCCATAGGTGATTCCAGACCACAGTTTCTGTATCTGTAAGCGCACACTTTGGCAGGCCGCTAAAGGAACTGCAGGTAATCTTTAACAGAACTTTCAAACAGGGACATGATCACATTTAAATTTAGACTGAATACTCATCCCAGATTGTATCAAATAAAATGTCAGTCTTTGGCAGTCAGCTGAAGATTTTGGTTGAAGGCTACTAACATTTTAACTTAATTCTCATAGTGAGAAAATGCATTTGCAGTACAATTCATCCGGCATAATAGCTAAACAACATCACACTTGGATGACTTCGACATGTTTATATCGGTAAATGTCTTTGCAGGCAATTTGGCTGTTAAACACATACAGGCAGCTGACTAACAGGAATAGTTGCATTCATTTGCAGTCAGGGCTGTGATTACTAATGACTACACTAAGTGGAGTAAAGTGGTAAAACACAGTTTTTAATCAGTCTGGGATTGTACTTCTTAATCTCTGAAATCATAATTCTTCATTCAACCAAGACTTGTTAAATAATTCTCTTCACTGCCAAATCTTGAAAATCTTCTGCCAGTTTAACTTTCTATCAGCATAATGACCAGGTGTCCTAATTCTATTGTCTTTATAGTGTAAAATAGTCTGAGTTTTCGTCCTTTGCGGTTGCATTTGGAAATGAAAATAATACTCCACTATGTTCTCCAGACCCATTGCTTAGCATGTATAGCACACTGGGGTATTGGAACTTTTTGGCTAAAATATATACATTATGCAGATAACTTTTTTTTTTCAATCAGTTTGCATAATTAAACATTTTTAAGCGTTATTGTGAGACCCCACTAAGTATAAAATAAACTGCTGCTGGTCATTTTAGTGTTGTAAAATACTGCAGATAAAATGTCCTCATTGTGACCTTCATTGCCGATAAGAGATGGAGGCAGCTGAGTACTTTTCCATGTCCAGCTGAGGGTGCATGAAGTTACTTGAAGCTTGACAGATTCTAATTTAAACCTTTGGCCGCGGCATGGTGCCTACTGCCCTGAATGGGAGGGCTGTGAAACCAAACGCACCAGATTTTTTTTTTTTACATTTTACTCTATATTTAAAACTGTAAGTCTTTCAGCCGAAAAGATGGCCAGGGGACTGCACTGCAGTATATCACTACTTGGTTCAGTTGGTTCGTTTCCTCACAGGATACCCTTGAACTTGAATAGAAATGATGCTGTAATCAGCATAGTTTGCAGCTTAGAACTCACTGAGTTTCAAGGGCCTACTGCCATTTGATGTAGTGAACTACTGTACATCGCATAAACGACAGCATCCACTCTTCTGGGAAGGCTTAATTATGTTTTGACCTTAGTTAAATAGATTTTAGTCAATAGGAGAAAATAAAATACACCTTTTTTTATGTGGTGTTGATCAAGATTGTGGCGTTGATCAGATTTCAGACAGTAAGAACATGACTTTTCAGTGGGAAACAGTGTGAAAGGATGCAAAAGAGGAAAGCCAAAAAGGTGTATGTTTGTAAATGTTGGGAAATTATACATCAAAAAGTGTCTAATAAGATAAATAAATACAAATAAACATAAGCAATGGGAAGATTGGTTTTATAGTTGCAACATTTGGCAAAACGTCCTCTCTTTACAGCCATCTTTTTTTCCTAAGTAAAGTGTTTGATTCCACCACTAGTTAATGAAAACACGGCACACTGGGCAGATGTGTTCAATATATTCAGTGTATATGCATGTGAAGATGAAGTAATTTATAGCTGCAAGCAGCATATGCATTCAGCTAATCCAAAGGTTATCCCGCATGATGTCAATTCATATCACAGAGGAAAAGCCCTTACTACAAATTTTCTGTGGGTAAATATGCATCTAAATACAGAAGCTATTTTTCTTGCCTCTAGCTTTCATCTGACATTTCCACATAGTCAGCTGATCTTTCCCTGTCTGTTCTTCTTTCTTTCAGTGCAACTCTCACTCAGTTAATCCATTTACAGCTCTACATATGTCAAATGCGTTAAAGAAACACCATGCGGTAACTTTAACATTAACCTCTTTGAAATTGCCATGGCAGCCTTGGATCACCTATACTACCTGTGCGAGCTGTATTATTGGTCGACCAGCAGTGGTGATGCAGAGTACACAGCAACTACAATTTACGAGGAATAGTCGAAAAGTAATGAGCCCAGTTTAATTTAACCTACTAAGAATTGCTTTTTTTCCAGAAATGTTCACAGTGGGTGGCATGGTGAATGACTGGTTAGCACATCTGCTCACAGTTCTGCGGACCGGGGTTAAAATCCTGGCCCCACCTGCGTGGAGTTTGCATTTTCTCCCCATGCCTGCGTGGGTTTTCTCAGGGTACTCCGGTTTCCTTCCACATCCCAAAAACATGCGTAGTAGGTTAATTGAAGACTCTAAATTGCTCATAGGTGTGAATGTGAGTGCGAATGGTTGTTTGTTTATATGTGCCCTGCAACTGGCTGGCGACCAGTTCAGGGTGTTCCCGCCTCTCGCCCGAAGATAGCCGGGATAGGCTCCAGCCTCACTCGTGACCCTAGTGAGGATAAGCCGTACAGAAAATGGATGAATGGGTGTTCACAGTTTGCAGTTTAAATACTTGTTTGAAGGTTTATTTTAAAGAAATTGTTCAAGCCTTTCCTCTCCCTGTCAGCCATTGTGGAAATTATGTCATTGTTGAATGCCCGTCAGAAGCAGAGAGCTGTGATTGAATTTCTTGCTTTGGAAGGGGAACAATCACTAAATATTCTTAAAAGGTTGACAAAAACTGTATGGAGTTAGGGTTATGTCATCAATGATGACAAATCCCCTGTCAGAAGGAGTTTCAACTCCCACCTCCGGCAGAACGTCACCCACGTCTCGGGGGAGGCGGGGGACATTGAGTCCGAGTGGACCATGTTCCGCGCCTCTATTGCCGAGGCCGCCAACCGGAGCTGTGGCCGTAAGGTAGTCGGTACCTATCGTGGCGGCAATCCACGAACCGGTTGGTGGACAACAAAGGTGAGGGATGCTGTCAAGCTGAAGAAGGAATCCTATCGGGCTTTTTTGGCCTGAGAGACTCCGGAGGCAGCTGATGGGTACCGGCTGGCCAAGCGGAATGCAGCTTTGGTGGTCGCTGAGGCAAAAACCCGGGCATGGGAGGAGTTCGGTGAGGCCATGGAAAAAGACTTCCGGATGGCTTCGAGGAAATTCTGATCCACCATACGGCGTCACAGGAGGAGAAAGCAGTGCACCACCAACACTGTGTATAATAGGGATGGAGCGCTGCTGACCTCGACTCGGGACGTTGTGAGTCGGTGGGGAAAATACTTCGAAGACCTCCTCAACTCCACCGACACGCCTTCCCATGAGGAAGCAGAATCTGGGTTCTCTGAGGCGGACTCTCCTATCTCTGGGGTTGAGGTCACCGAGGTGGTTAAAAAGCTCCTTGGTGGCAAGGCCCCAGGGGTGGATGAGATTCGCTCAGAGTTCCTAAAGGCTCTGGATGTTGTGGGGCTGTCCTGGTTGACACGCCTCTGGAACATCGCGTGGACATCGGGGACAGTGCCTCAGGATTGGCTGACTGGGGTGGTAGTCCCCCTTTTTAAGAAGGGGGACCGGCGGGTGTGTTCCAACTACAGGGGGATCTCACTCCTCAGCCTCCCTGGTAAGGTCTATTCACGGGTGCTGGAGAGGAGGGTCCGTTGGGAAGTCAAATCTCAGATTCAGGAGGAGCTGTGTGGTTTTCATCCTGGCCGTGGAACAGTGAACCAGCTCTAAAACCTCGGCAGGGTCCTCGAGGGTGCATGGGAGTTCGCCCAACCAGTCTACATGTGTTTTGTGGACTTGGAGAAGGTGTTCGACCGTGTCCCTCGTGGAGTCCTGTGGTGGGTGCTTTGGGAGTATGGGGTACCGAACCCACTGATGCGGGCTGTTTGACACGACACGACCGGTGTCAGAGCTTGGTCCGCATTGCCGGCTGTAAGTCGGACTCGTTTCCGGTGAGGGTTGGACTCCGCCAAGGCTGCCCTTTGTCACCGATTCTGTTCATAACTTTTATGGACAGAATTTCTAGGTGCAGCCGAGGCGTAGAGGGGGTCCGGTTTCGTGTCCTCAGAATTGCATCCCTGCTTTTTGCATATGATGTGGTTCTGTTCGCTTCATCAAGCCGTGATCTCCAACTCTCACTAGAGCGGTTCGCAGCTGAGTGTGAAGCGGCTGGGATGAGAATCAGCACCTCCAAATCTGAGACCGTGGTCCTCAGTCGGAAAAGTGTGGCGTGCCCTCTCTGGGTTAGGGATGAGGTCCTGCCCCAAGTGGAAGAGTTCAAGAATCTTGGGGTCTTGTTCACGAGTGAGGGAAGAATGGAACGGGAGATCGACAGGCGGATCGGTGCAGCGTCTGCAGTGATGCGGACTTTGTATGGTCCGTTGTGGTAAAGAAGGACAAAGCCGAAAGGCGAAGCTCTCGATTTACCGCTCGATCTACATTCCTACCCTCACCTATGGTCACGAGCTGTGGGTTGTGACCAAAGAACAAGATCCCAGATACAAGGGGCCGAAATAAGTTGCTCCGCAGGGTGTCCGGGCTGATTCAGATGCCTGATTCAGATGCCTGATTCAGATGCCTCCCGGATGCCTCCCGGTTTAGGTGTTCCGGGCACATCCAACCGGGAAGAGACCCCGGGGACGACCCAGGACACGCTGGAGAGACTACGTCTCTCGGCTGGCCTGGGAACGCCTCGGGATCCCCTCGGAAGAGCTGGAGGAAGTGGCCGGGGAGAGCGAAGTCTGGGCGTCCATGCTAAAGCTACTGCCCCCGCGACCCGACCTCGGATAAGCGGTAGAAAATGGATGGATGGATAGATGTTGGATGGATAGGGTTGAAGGTGAGCTGGAGCCTATCCCAGCTGACCTTGGATTAGAAGTGGGGTATAACCTGACAGGTTACCAGCCAATTGCAGGGCTGAATGAAATAGCCAGGATAATAAATATTGTACAGTGAATTTCTATTAATCACATTAGAATTTGCATATGTACCTTATGTTGTGGCTGATGGATATATTCTAATCCTGGGAAGGACTTGTGCTGCTACATTGACCATTCTCCTTCCCAATGCCCTGGTCGCACTGAATTAATTAAGAACTGTAGGTCTGTGGTCAAGTTAAATAACATTGGTTCTCCTTGTTGACATTTTATGTCCTCAGACCACAGCAGGATTAAATCAATATCGGGAGATTGCTCCTGAGAGGAGATCAGATGAAAGAGGGAAATAGCCTCTGAGGAATAAAATCACATTCTGATTGGACTTGCCTGGAGTTGATCGTTTATTGTTCCTACAGCCACAATAAATGTAGCTGTAACTGATAACATGACTTGTTTGTATTGGTTTGTTGGTGTTTCTCAGGGGAAGATTTCCCCAGTGCTTAGACAGACTCAATAAAGGCGAAGAAGAAACATCTTGGCAGTCTATTATTAAATGGGATTGGTTTGCTGCTGGGTTGCCACAGACTCCAAATTTAGCTTTACACTAAAGCATTCAACATCACAGAGAAAACTGACTACACAGTGAAACCATACTCTTAAATTTTGCTCAACTGACAGACATTGTATATTTAGCTAAATTTAGGGAAGTAATGCTAGGCTTGTGTCACAAAGTAGACTTGAAATGTATTGATCCAGTTGGAAATTCTGGTATCCAGTAACAACATCAGCGACAACAAATACGGTATAGCACACCCAACACCACAAGCACAACAATGAAATATTGAAAGAGATCCAAATAGTTCTCTAATAAATGCACATCGTGCAAAATGCAGTGTTTATTGGCCTCAAGAGGTAGGTTTTAACCACTACTCAATCACATTAAGGCAACTACATGTAGAAACTGTCTTCTCTTTGCAGGCCCAAAAAAAGTAGTTTCATTTGGAAAGCAAGGAAATATAACTGCTTTCTCATTTGTCAAATAAGTTGACTAGTTAATGAAAATAAGTTTTCTGAATTTTACAGCCTTCTCTTATGTCACTGACTTATTTTAAAAATTCCAGTCACATGATTGAAAGAACTACAGCATACAGTATATTTAATGTCGCTCCTATTGGCTAAACTGTTTAAGTTAGGCAAACTGGGTATTTTAGGCTTAGTTGGATCCATTTGTTTTCAAGGCAACAGCTACAGTGCAAGAGAGCATTAGACTGTGGATAGTTTCACATTTACGCTTAAGACTCTCTAGTCCTCCTTACAATTATATCTATTTTTGAAAAATTGTTAAACAACACAAATTCAGTTTTGGGTCTTGATTTAGACAGAAGTTGTTTAGATGTTCAAAAACATTTTGGAAAATAATATAACTGATTTTAGGCAAAAGTTTTGTCTGTTAGTCACTCCATGGATAAAAGCCTCAGGAAACTGTCAAAATATCTGAAAAACCTTTTAACATAATGAACTTGTGTTTACCTTCTCACTCATGAATAACACAGCCTAGCACCCTGATACAAGTGATGCTAAAATTTAATTCACCCTCCAATTCTTCTTTTTGCAGAGTGCCCATCTGGCAATGATCGACTCTCTGATGATGGCGTACTCAGTGGACACTTTGATTGTGGAGAAGGTGATGGTCAGCATTCGGCAGTATTCATCCTGCTACTCTGAAGAGGAAATGCCATACGACACAGAGGATGCCGTCACCACCTGGATCAACAAGGTTGGTGGGAGACAGTATTAACTTGTCTATGTGCAAAAAGTTATAGCCACAATAATGCAGTAATCACAGTACTGCACTAAAAAATAAGTAGCCAGTATGTTTTTGTTACTGTGCCACGAATGCAAGAAATCAACCATATTGAACACTTGCCATGAAAGCCACACGTGCACGCACGCACGTGCACACACGCACGCACGCACGTGCACACGCACGGCACACGTGCACGTGCACACGCACGTGCACACGTGCACGTGCACACACGCACGTGCACCGTGCACGGCACACGCACGTGCACGTGCACACACGCACGCGCGCACACACGCACGCGCACACACACGCACGCGCACACACACACACGCGCACACACACACACGCACACACGCACACACACACTGTTATATATTCCTGCTGGTCAGACATATGGCTCACCAGTGGAGTGCACTTGCATTCCAGAGGTCTAAAATTCACCAGATTAGTAGATGAGTAAAGTTAAAACAGTATGAAGCTGAGATAAGAAAACATACACATTTCGATGTCCAAAGTCTGGATTTAGTCTAATTAATTTATAATTTGATTTGATGGGAGGTAGCCAAAACCCCAGTGTGTCTGAAGAAAGTCTCTAATAATGCATCTCTTTGAATGAGTACCGTATTTTCCGGACTATAAGTCGCTGCGGAGTATAAATCGCACCAGCCAAAAAATGCATAATAAAGAAGGAAAAAACATATATAAGTCGCACTGGAGTATAAGTCAGTTCAGGGTGTACCCCACCTCCTGCCCGATGATAGCTGGGATAGGCTCCAGCACGGCCGCGACCCTAGTGAGGAGAAACGGCTCAGAAAATGGATGGATGATGTCTGGTCTTCAATCCCCGACCCCGCCTGTGTGGAGTTTGCATGTTCCCCCCGTGCCTGCGTGGGTTTTCTCCGGGCACTCCGGTTTCCTCCCACATCCCAAAAACATGCATGGTAGGTTAATTGAAGACTCTAAATTGCTGTTTGCTGTCAAGTAGCCAATTCTCCTTAGAGGCTCCCTATTCTTTTACTTTTTCAGAATGTAGTCCATTTATTAATTGTAGGAATACTGTTGGACTTGCAATGCAAATATAGAAGACTTGGTAATTACTGTACTGACTCTACTCCCTGTTTGTAAGTTCTTCTATGCAATGGATATTATTAATTATATGCATCATTATGGTCTATCCGAGAGTTCTTATACTGGATCTCATTAGGTTGTGCAATTGTACCAAATAGTTGTCCAGTTTGTGTAACACCACCACAATCGATTTGAAATGAACCGAACAAGGGTGCATAGAGGGATAGAGCAGATGGACAATGACCCAAAGCATATTTTGAAAGCAACAAGAGTTTTCTCAAGGCAAAGAAGTGGATTGGTGGTTATGCAGGCGCCAAGTGACCCACCTCACCTGACCAGAAACCGATTGAGCATGCATTTCACTTGCTCAAGACAAAACTGAAGGAAATATGCCTCAAGAACGAGCAGGAACTGAAGACAGTTGAAGTAAAGGCCTAGCAGAGAATCAGCGGAGGTGAAATCCAGCGTCTGGTGATGTCTGTGCGTTCCAGTCATTAAGCTGTAATTGACTGCAAAGGATTTGCAACCTAGTATTAAAAAGTGAAAGTTTGATTTATGATTGTTAATTTCTCCCGTGGCGGCATGGTGGACGACTGATTAGCACATCTGCTTCACAGTTCTGAGGACCCGGCTTCAAATCAGACCCCTCCTGTATGGAGTTTGCATGTTCTCCCTGTGCATGCGTGGGTTTTATCCGAGTAGCGTATTTTCATGACCATAGGGTGCACCGTATTAAAAGGTGCAGTCTCAGTTACGGGGTCTATTTCTGTATTTAACACATACATAAGGCGCACTGTATTATTGGGCGCAGTCATGGTAAAACATACGCTAGCTTAAAACATACGGTAGCATGCATGCACGCTAAAACAATGTTTTTAAAAAGGCAGCGGGAGCAAAACTGAGTTCGGTTGTACTTTATTGAAGTGTTTAACAATGTACTCACGTTATTTTTTTATCAATCCTCATCCACAAAATCCATCAAAGTCCTCATGTTCTGTATCCGGAATAAACAGCTGGGCAAGTTCTCAATCAAAGACGCCAGGTTCGAGTCAGTCTCGTTGCCGTGCGGCTCCTCAGAAATTATGCCGGTTTTTACGAAAGCTCGAACAACAGTGCAAGCAGACGTTATCCCAAGCATCCACAATCCATTCACAAATTGTGGCGTAACTCGCCCGGGGCTGCCTCCTAGTCTTAGTAAACCTATGTTCACCATCTGTCATCCATCGCTCCCACGGCGCTCGCAACTTCACTATGAACACCTCGTTTACACCGATGTCCAGCGGTTAATCCATTGCCCGAGTTGATTCCAACCTTGTTTCCGCATTTTGTTTTTCTTTTTTTTTCACGGAAACTCAGCTTAGTCTTCTTGATTTGGCGAAGCTCATTTTCCTGCTTCCTCCACTTGCAAACCATGGATTCGTTGATCTTGAATTCTCTCGCGGCTGCTCGATTCCCATGTTCCTCCGCGTAACTGATAACTTGCAGTTTAAGCTGTGCTTCGTAAGCGTGTCTCTTCGTAGGTGCAGTTTTCGACTGCGGTCAAGCCAACCTCCACGCGTAAAATAGCAGTCAAGCCAGCCACCCCTAATTTTGTTCATACTCAGCATCACAGAAATAGGTCGCCAACTCGCGGCGATAGCCACCTTTAAAATAAAAGCTTCCCAATAATACGGACGTTAGTGCTCTTCGGTTAAGGAATGCAACCAGCAAAGTTAATTTGAATCTTGAGATACATTAAAAATGTAGTTTATTTGATATCTTAGGAAAAATAAATGGTAAATGGACTGCACTTATATAGCACTTTATCTACATCATCACAGTGCCCAAAGCGCTTACAAAGCCTCACATTCACACACACATTCATAAACTAATGGGCGACTGCTGCCAGGCCCACTGGGAGCAAATTAGGGTTCAGTGTCTGGCCTAAGGACACTTCGACATGCGGACAGTCGTAGCAGGGATTCGAACCTGTTCTACCTACTGAGCCAAAGCCACCCCAACATAATCCCATTGGTATCGCAAAACAAGTCCAGATCTGTGTGACAGACCACCAAGGACTCCATTAACAGAGGTTTGATGAAGATCTGATATTGTATTTCACAATAAAAGTCTCCGAAAACTTAAAACCGGGTAGCGGGAGCCTGGCGCAGCTGCCGAGGAGCCGGAACGGGAGCCTGGCGCAGCTGCCGAGGAGCCGGAACGGGAGCCTGGCGCAGCTGCCGAGGAGCCGGAACGGGAGCCTGGCGCAGCTGCCGAGGAGCCGGAACGGGAGCTGCAGTCGCTTCCTCAGCCTGCCGCCATTGAGGTTTGGGAGTAGAGGGTACGGGAGTGGAAGAGTGCACAAGGTCTCGGGAAGGTGAACTAGGAAAAATGGCTGGTACTGAACATGGCTTGGGGGCAGGTTTGGCTAGACGTGACTTAATTGGAGCCGTGGAACAACGTGTGGGAACAGGTGAAAAATCAAGTGACTTGTGAACAGGGGGGAAAAAACGAGGGGGCAAAACTTGACCTTTACTTGGGCGCCTCAGTTGGCCACCACGCGGCGGTCCCGGGTAGATGGCCAAACGGGTGCCCAAGAAAAGGTCAGAGGGAAAGGATTTGGACTCACTGGGGTTGGAAACGGGGAGACGTGACAAAAACGGACGAGGACGGGATAAACTAGGGAAGGAACCAGAAAAATCTAAATCTGTGTCAGAGTCAGAATCAGATAGGAGGTTAACTAAATCAGGGCCATCTTCACAATCAGAAAAATCAGAATCAAAAGAAACATGTGGATGTAAAATAGTAGGGCATGGTGAATAACTAGGACAAGTGGGGGGACCCGAGGAAAAGGACAGAAAAGACTGAACGATAGGGCTTACTGGAGGAGGGTAGGTATGGATGGCAGGAGGGAGGCAGTTTGGTGGCATCCAGGGTGACGCCATGTTCTTCCCGCTGGGTCCTGTTCTGGTCGGTTCATTCTGTCACGTACGTGGTTAGGGCGAAGGCGAGGAACGCAAGGCAAGAACATGGTGGACCCAATTGCAGGGAAGCAGGGAGGCAAGGCAGGAGTGCGGGAATCTCAAAATAATAATATTTAATTCCAAAAACAAATGAAAACAAAGATCAGGAAAAAGTCTAAATGCTAAATTAACAAAGTCCAAAATCTAAACACAAAGTAACAAAGAAACACTTGAGTGAACCCAAAACAAGAAACAAGACATGACTGGTGAAATACCTGAACGACAATGACATGGCAAGACATGTGACAACGACAATGAACCGACAAGGACTGAAAGAAACCAGGGAACTAAATACAAACAAATTGACGAGACAACGAGGAACACCTGGACAAGACACGAGTGGCTGGAGAGAGTTGATTGGTCGACACAAAGTAGACGAGAACAGGTGGACACAACAACCTAATGAGCACACGACAAACATGGAACACAGGAAAACATGGAACAAAACTAAACACAACCCAAACCAAAACACAGACCATGACACATACAGTATATTGCCAAAGGTATTTGCTCACCTGCCCTGACTCAGATGATTTTAAGTGATTTCCCATTCTAAATCAATTTGGTTTAATATGAAGTTGGTCTAGCCTTTGCAGCTGTAACAGCTTCAGCTCTTGTGGGAAGGCTTTCAACAAGGTTTAGGAGTGAGTTTATGGGAACCTTTGCCCATTCTTCCAGGAGTATATTTGTGGGGTGACGTAGTGATGTTGGATGAGAAGGCCTGGCTCATGCACTGTCCACTTGAAATGAACCCAGAGGTGTTCTATTGGGTTGAGGGCAGGACTCTGCAGGCCAGTCGAGTTCATCCATACCAAATTCTCTCATCCATGTCTTTTTGGACCTTGCTTTGTGCACTGGTGCACAAACCTGTTGGAAGAGGAAGGGTTAATCTCCAAACTGTCTGACTGTCCAAAATCTCTTGGTATGCTGACGCATTCAGAGTTCCTTTCACTGATATTTTGGACATTTCCAATTTTGTGGGAACAATTTGGAGATGGCACCTTCGTGTTCCAACATGACTATGCATCAGTGCACCAATCAAGGTTCATAAAGACATGGATGAGAGAGTTTGATGTGGATGAAGTTGACTGGCCTGCACAATCCTGACCTAAACCTTATAGAACACTTTTGGATGAATTAGAGCGCAGACTGAGAGCCAGGCCTTCTTGTCCAACATCAGTGTATAACCTCACAAATGTGCTTCTGGGAAAATGGTCATAAATTCCCATGAACACACTCCTAAACCTTGTGGAAAACCTTCCCAGAAGAGTTTATAACTGTTATAACTGCAGAAGGTAGACATGTCATATTTAACAATATGGATTAAGAATGGGATATCACTTAAATTCATGTCAAGACAGGTGAGTGAATACGTTTTGGCAATATAGTGTACACAAATTGTTGTAACGTTTGCACCTGATTTTGAAGTAAATACCCTCAAATTAAAGCTGAAAGTCTGCAGTTAAAGCACATCTAGTTTGTTAAATTTCAAATCCATTGTAGTGGTATCTAAAGCCAAAAAGAAAATGATGTCGATATCCTAATATTTATGGACCTGACTGTATATTTAGACTATCTTTTTTTTTTTTTATCAAACTATTATTAGCGTGAAAACCATATATAAATTAATTTAATTAATATTCATGCTTTTGCTGGGAAAATTCATCCTGCTTGTGCTCCATTTTAGATTAACGAGTACCTCAAAGACACTCTGACTCAGGAAGAGAAGAAAAAGGAGACACAAAGTGCAGAGACTGCAGAAAGTCCTCGGGTGAGTTTAACTCCTTTCTCAGCAGAAACGTAGATTTTGTTTGACTGACAGCCCAAGACAAGTCAAGCAAATCCACTTTATGAATTTCAGTCCTTGACATCTGTGTCAGTCGGCTATCTGGAAGCAGCTTCCTCGAAACTTAAGCCACTAAAATCCTGCTTTCATCGAAGGAATACAAAACGTTAGGATTTCAATCTTTGCAAGAATCCCTCACTAAATCTGTGCCTTAGCCAGAACATCGGCACTCTCTTGTCTAATTAAGTCAATAGTTCCTTTGTGTGACGCCATTAAATGTCCTGCCTGTAGTCCCAACCTGTTATATAATGGTGCTATCAACAGTCATTTCTAATGCCGTGAGGCAGAATGCTCAATGGGTGTGCGTGCGTGTGTGTGTGTGCGCGCGGCTGCATGTGCATGTTCGTGCACGTGTGTGTATCTACCCAATCCTATGGGTAGTGCGTGTCTCACTGTCCAGTCCTGTGCCCGTAGATTTCACTGTTTGATGCTGATCTGACCGGTCAGAGTGCAGAGGCAGCACAGAATGCCACGACTGACCTCACATTATTTAATCATGACTTCTTTAAAAAAAACCTCCAAAGCCTGCAATCCAAGTTGGAGTCTAAAATATCAGAACACAAAACAAACCATTTTAAATAAAAGTTGATTACAAAGTAAAAAAACACTCTGGTGTTTCTTGTAATATTATTACAGATCATCCATCCATCCATTTTCTTCCGCTTATCCGAGGTCGGGTTGCGGGGGCAGTAGCTTTAACAGGTCCTGATTTTCTTCCCAGCCGCTTTACTCTCGGCTGCAAACCACTCCAGTGAGAGTTGGAGATCACGGCTTGATGAAGCGTCCCATTCCCACGATGCACAGTGTTGATGGTGCACTTTTTCCCCCTGCTGAGACGCCGGATGCTGGACCAGAATTTCCTCGAAGCCGTCCGGAAGTCTTTCTCCATGACCTCACCAAACTCATCCCACGCCCAGGTCTTTGTTTCAGCAAACACCAACGCTGCATTTCGCTTGGCCTGCCGGTACCCATCAACTGCCTCAAGAGTCCCACAGGCCAAAAAGGCACGATAGGACTCCTTCTAAAGCTTGACGCCATCCTTCACCGTTAGTGTCGGGGGTTTCCGACGACAGGCACCGACCACTTTACGGCCACAGCTCTGGTCAGCCGCCTCAGCAATGGAGGTGCGGAACATGTTCCACTCGGACTCAATATACCCTCTCGTCCACTGGGGTGAATCCCAATGTACAGGTGCTGAGCCGGGGGGCAATAAGTATACCCACACACCTACTCGGCGCCTCTCACCATGGACAACTCCAGAGTGGAAGAGAGTCCAACCCCTCTCAAGAGGACAGGTGCCAGAGCCCAAGCCGTGTGTGGAGGTGAGCCCGACTATATCCAGTCGGAACTTCTCGACCTCACACACCAGCTCGGGCTCCTTCCCTGCCAGAGAGGTGACATTCCACTTCCCTCGAGCCAGCTTCTATAGTCAGGGATCAGATCGCCAAGGTCTCCGCCTTCAGCCACCACCCAGCTAACACTGCACCTGACCCCTATGGTCGCTCCCACAGGTGGTGAGCCCATGGGAAGCAGTAAAGATCATGTGTTGAATTCATTGGTGGGTTAAACTGTCATGCTGTTATGATATGATACTATATTTAACTGATGCAACCGTCACCATTCCACCTACACAGCCTGTGGTGGAAAAGTTTTACGAGTCAAACTGAACCACTAAATGGGTTTTGTGTCCTTGTAATGACTGTTTGAATTTGAGCTCAACACAATTAAAACCCACTTTTTTCAGTCTTTTTAATGTCTTAAAAATATAGTAATATAATGCTTTTTCTAAGAAATATATTAAACTAAAGCAATGTCGATGAATGTCTGTCCTTGTGTAATTTACTTCCTCCACCCCTTGCCTCAATCCAATAAATCAGTAGGGACAGTACATTTATCACAGCTTGCACTAAGGACAACTGGACCTGTGTGTTGCACGGCAAAATCTCCAAACTGTGAAAAATATGCAAGACTGTTGGTCTACTGTAATATCAACAATTATACTGTATCTCTTTTCCTGTCAATGAGACATGGAGACACATTTAGCTTCCAAGGGCATTTATATGTGTTAAGGACATAGAAGAGTGGAATAATATTTTTAATTTCACAAAAATGGAGTGTGTGTTTGTGTGTGTGGGTGTGCGCATGCAAGTGCGTGTGTGTGTGTGTGTGTGTGTGTTCATGCAGAGATGGTTGTTAAGGACCTTATCTCTCCCCTAGGGGTGTTAGATTTGGAAGTCTAAGTAGATTTTAGTCTCAGTTTGAGCCTATTTTAACCTCTAAAACATGGCACATCACTTTAGGATTATGCCATCTTATTCTCACACACAGGGCAGCGCAACAGTACCTCCTTAAATGTGTATATTTGTCACTTTCTTTACAGTTAAGTTTCTTTACAATGTATTTCCCTTTTGGGTAGTGGACAGAACAATATATTTTGGGGATTTGGACAACAATTCAATATGGAAACTAAAATGAAATGATACTTGAACTCTGACAGAATGTAGTTTAATGGAACATTCATTTTAACCTTTTAATTGTTGAGCTGTACCACTTTTTCTTATCAGGGTGCCCATAGGATCAAACCCAGACCCTGCTCAAAAAATATGAAGTTACTGTATATTTTATTTTCCCTTTTCACCAAATTTTGCAAACACTCGGTTTGCCGGTTATCTTTGCAGTTATTGCAAGGGGTGCTTCTCATACTTTGCTCATCTTAAATAAGTTAAATATGGTGACCAGATTTTGTTAAAATATCAGGACGATGCAATGAAGTTTTATGTCACTGCAAACTACCACCACAATAATACACACATGGTTAGATTATTACATCTCTGACAGTTTCAATCAAAAACATTATTTTCATTGGAAAGGTACAAATTTTTGTCAAGTAAAATTACTTAATTGCCATTCAATTGATGGTGTCAACCTGCTAATACTCCCTGGGAGTATAAATAATAACAACTCTTTTGGTAGATCTCATGACATCACGTTGGGGTGCGTAAGTGTATCACCCTTCCCCACTTGCAGTCTTCAATTATAAGTGTCAAATACTAGTAATAGTCTTCTTTAATGTGTCATAATTTAGTTGTCTTCATGTATGTATCCGTTTTGAAAAATACACAGAACATTGCTCAAAATGTATGTTAAGACTCCACTCCACACACTCCACACACATTATTTATTGCAAATGTGTTTCATAACTCAAACACACAGTCATATAATTTGCCAAGTTTCTTTTTCTTTTTTAACATGAGCATCATATTTGTGCTATGATGTGAAAGCTGTGTACTCAGCAGCAAACAGATAAACCTGATTAACAAATAATGTTGTCCTTTAGATAGTGTGTTCCTCCTTTGATGCCATCAAACTGGTGACTTAAATTACCATTTAGAAACCTACAACTTTAATCACATCAGGCAAATACAATAACGTGACCTTTGAGTCTTTCATCCACTTTGCTGCATTTTATATTTAGGTGTGCACACAAACGGGTTGCCCCACTTCCAACTCACAGTTCATGTTTAAAGTTGACTCTCTAGTGTACTTTTAAATAGCACTTACATTTGATTCTTTGAATCGCTAATTTGAGAGAGAATTAAATGTCGTTTACGTCAAACTGTTTTTAACTGAAAATGGTGTAAAATGTTTTGTTTTGGCGGTTTGTTTTTATGACAACGGCATTTTGACAATGCAAATTTGAAAATCCAAATACTTAAGTTGTCCACGCAGACGCATGTCTTTGTAAAATAATAATAATAATAATAATAATAAATTACTACATAATCCATCTATACTCATTAATTTATAAAACTCTGAACCATAAAGTCATTTTAAAAGAGAAGAAAGTCACTTCTGAAAGATTTACAATAACAATAATGGCAAATCGATGCAACGGGAACTATTGTACATTTATACTGAAAAGCCAGCACTAAACTTCATAATATTGAGTTACTTCTTATGTTTATGTTGTGCATAAATGCATGTTAATCAACTCAGTCAGGTCAATAAACATGCCTAAAACAGTGAAAATAAATAAAGTGCAAATGCCTTGTTTTAACCTTCTGCCATCTCTTTGTTTCAAAAGCAAATATGTAACTTTTAATATATTTAATTTTTACCGTGTGGAAAGGTTCTTTGCACTATTTTATATCTGTGGTCTCACACCTCTTCTTGTCTGTGCTTTTGCGTGTCAATCATGCTGTTGACTAATCTCACTAACACGTATTTCTTTGTTGTTGCTGTTTGTCGTTTGCTACTGCAGTCTCCAACCAAGTGGTACATGAAGCTTGTGCCTGTAAGTCAACCCATCAATGTTAATCCCTTCATTAATGACTCTCACTACTTCCACCTTGTCCTTTGCAACTTTACTTTTACACCACAGGCAGGCAAACTGGGGTAGGAGCAAGCCCACTCATCAGAACATATGCTCTGCTGCTCCTTACTTCTTAAATTGAAATTATCAATAACATAAACTTGCATGCAAGGATGGTGGTGCATCTAAGATACTCTCTTGAGTTTCTCTGATGGAAATGATGCAGTTTATGTTGCCTGTTTCTGCCCTGTTATCAGATCTGACTTCACTGACTGTAATCACATATTTATCACTGTACTGCACCAATTTGGTTGACCCCTTGTGTAAACCTCCAGCAAAGGTGATGGAAAAGGCTGAAACACTCCCATTTAAAAATACTGGAAAAGTGAGGCCAATTTCTTTATTTTTGCTCTAGCCATGTAAAACATTTGGGTTTGATCCCCAAAGATTAATATGAGAGATCAAACTTTTAGCTGCATCTGGATCTGATACATAATTGAGAAGCTTTTTTTAACACACCCATTTTACATGTGAGCAAAAGCATTGTAGCAAGTATTCGAATAACATCATCAGTGAAAATGGTTATGACCAGTCAAGTTAGTACTGCAGACAGTAGCAAAAATCACTGAGGAAGTTAAAATGAAATAGACGGACATAGAAAAAAATTAAAAAATGGCTACATTTATTTGAATTATTTCCCACAAAATGATTGTCTCAGTCTGCCAGCACTTGGCAGGAAATGAATGTCCTTGTAGACTTTTTTTTCTGGCCGCGTTGGCACTTGGAACACACTGTAATGCCTCAGGCCACACCCTCTCTCCAAACACAACTGAGATATTTATACTGCATTATGTTTTTTGTATTGCTTAGCATTCCCCATGTTCATTTGCTTTACTAATTTTATTCCTCATAAAGATCAAGTCATAACTCAAACTAAAAAAAATTGTAATTGAATAATTCTTCCCTTCGAATTGCTTCCTACAATTGCATTTTCCCTCAAGTGAAAGATTTGATCAAACTGATACTCCAAAATTAAAAAAGAGACAGCTCGGCCTGCAGGAGCATGTAGTCTGGAAAATATTCTCACTTTGACTAATCATAATGTTGTCCAGGCCCGGTACAGGAAGGAGCAGAGCAGCAGCCAGGTGAGTCCCTGGATCCCCCCAGTGGACAACCTGCTGAAGGACAGCACAGATGGATCAGCACTGGGTGCTATGCTTCACTTCTACTGCCCCCAGCTGCTTTCTCTCGATGGTAAGAGCTGTTCTGTATCTTAACGCTATTCATTCAGACACAGATGCTTCAATCCCAAAAGGTAGACATGTACCTTTCCATCTTTTTTATTTTCAGTATGTTCCTCACTTGGACTTCATTTGGTTCATCTGCTTAATCTAATGAGAGCCAGCTCAAAATTCTGTTTTTGCAGTAGTAAAGTCCAACATGTCGGATCCATAATATGTATTTGAGACAAAAGTGCTAAAGTTATGTGTGTTCAGTCCACATAGTGTTTTTGATTGGGAATTAATTTAGCAATTTTGCAACATTAAATGCAATAAAAATGAATAATAAGAAAATATATACTGTAATGTTTGTCTCGACATTTATACATTTCCCAAAGACACTGTCAGAACTGTGCATTATTATAAATGTAACTGTAAAATAAAATGTAAAAAATCTCTTTGTAAGTACCAATTGTCTGCATTTTTAATGAGACAAGTTGCCTGACAAGTTTCCTGTTGGAACACAATAGATTGTAACATCAGCATGCTGTTTAAGTGCGTTAATGTGTGATGATGGGCTCACAATCACGTGCATTTACTCAGCAATCAATCACTCAATCAGTGGACATTGTTTTCTCTTCAAATGTGTTAACTAACATGTCTCCACCCACTTGATGATTGATCATTCAGTCATCATTCACCAACACTTAAATAGCCTCAATTTGATCAAGCAGAGAAAACCATACCACTCCATTTGTGATCACATTCAGCAATAACATTGCAAACTCACCCAGGATACTTTTGTAACCACAAGCAGGCTGATGGCTCCCTCTGTGCTCCCAGATGTTTGTCTGAAGCAGAACATGACGCTGGAGGATCGTCTCCACAACGTGCAGCTCATTCAGGATTTCTGTAGAGACAACCTGGAAGGCTGCTGCCATTTCAGTTTGGAGGATATGCTCTATGCCTCGTCCACCCTCAAGGTACTCCTCAACAAAAACAAATCTTTGGAAAATATATGTGTGTTTTGTTTGTTACTTCAGGGAAGTTTTCACAAATTTTCATTACTATTAGTATTGGTGCTTTTTCCTAGACAATCTTCTTTACTGTGAGTGCTACATTGCAGAAGTGTTGGAAAAATTAATTAGAGGATGTTTAATAGAAAGTAGCAAAACTGTGGAAAGGTCTAAGACCACCATTAGCGGGCCATTTATTATTTTAGTAATATTCTATATTTAACAACGATATCTCACCTCTATCAAGTTTTGTGGAAATATTTATTTATATGCATTATTTAGTTACTATTTACTGTTTTATTGTGTCAAACTGACCACTGTGAAAATGGCATAATAACAGCAAAGTTAGTGGTGGCCTAAGACTTTTTTTCAAAAAACTCTACTGTAGTAGCTAAAACTAGATGCTGCTCAACAAATAAGTCTCTGTTTTTTGGTACTTTACTCATGGGGTTTTGACAGAAAAAGATTAAAAAAGCAGATGGTGCGCTCCCCAGCCAAGAAAGGCGAAATGAGCGCTTCTTAGTCAGTCCTTGGGAAAACATTTTAATCCAAATTTTTAATCTTCATCAAGTGACCACAAGCCTTTCGTAGCTGGTCTTTCACTAGTTCTCTGTCTTTCCATTTTCCTTTTCTCTTTTATTTACCTGTTTTCATTTTGAGATTGCATATTTTCTTTGCCTTTCTTTATTTTGCCACAAATAAACATCATTAATTATTTATGCCAAACTGTCTAAAATATTACGTCATTCAAAAAAAAGCGAAATTTGACTTTGCCTCAGTATATTCTGTGACACAGCAGGGTTTGCGTCAGGGCAAACACAAAACAGTCGACCGGGACAGACGTGTGTATGTGTCTGTTTTCAGGCCTTATTTCCATATTCATGAGGAAGAAAAGTCAATGCTATTATAGTTTACATTTGTATAGTAGTGTGTTCTGCTCGCATGACTGTCTTTCACATAGAGAAACATTCACGAAAGATTGAAAATGCTCGAACACATCAACAAACACTCACTCTGTCTGTAAACAAATTAAATTTAATTATGTTAACTGGACAATTACAGCATTTTGCTGACACAAATTACATTAGAGACAAAAAAAATCCCACCAGGACATGGCTGTTTTGAGAGCGTAAGCTCAAACTGCATCGAAGTCCTTTAAATTTGGCGACATTGACCCAGTTTCCCCTGCAGTCATACCCACAGTAGCAGTGTGTCACACTAAACACAGACCTTATTATAGAGACTGACTCGAGACATAGTGTTGATATGGATAAAAAAAAACAAAAATATTGCTTGAAATAAGAGCACATCCACTATAGGCCAGATGAACATCAATTACCTGTACTTAAAATAGACACGAAAAGCAAGATTGTTTCAAATTACATTTGATATATATTTTTTTCTGAATGAATTAATCTGCACATTTGTCCAGCTCCAGGACTGGTGTCACAAAAGATGTATATAAAATTACTACTACAAGTTTTTTCCCTTCAAAGTTATTCCCCTGGAGTCTAAGACACTTTCCCAGCCTTCTCTGCTATGCCTTCATGCACTCCTGGAAGGGTCCTTCAGAGCTCTGTCGTCACAGCCATCTTGATTTTGTCCACGTCTTCAAAACTGGTCCCTTTGATGAAATACCTGAGCTTTGGAAAAAGGAAAAAAAATCACACAGAACAGGGTCAGGTGAGAAGGGAGGTTGCTCAAGCACGTCGATGTTCTCCTCTGCCAGGAACTGTAAGATGCTCATTGTGAGCAGGCGCATTGTGAGCAGGCGCGTTGTCATGGTGAATCAGTCAAAAGTTTTCCTGCCCCAACTTTTGCCTCTTCTCAGGCACTGAATGAAACAAATGCCACAGGATTTCTTTGTAGACATGCTGGTTGATTGGCCATATTGAAGGGAAAACTCAGTAGTTTGGGTTTGAAATATATCTTTTGTGACACCAGTCCTGGATTTTTTCTGATACACCTCATATAGAGTGCTGCAAATATTAAAACAGAGCATTGCCTATTCACACATTCTAAGCACATTTTGACTCAGATATTTCACATTTAACCAAGTCAGTTGAAATGAAAACTTTCAAATTATTATTATTTTTTTAATTAATTTCTCATGAACACTTCGCCAGTAAATTATGGAGGCCCGCTCATGTGTCCTTCCCCTCTTATAATTAAATCTAAATTACCATCTTTTATACTGGAGAAAGAGAAGTTGCTGTCTTCACCTCGGGGCTTTTTCCGGTATGTTCTCATTTCATATAACCAGGATTTTGAGCAGATATTTTTTTCTGAGAAAAGGAAATTACCACATTATCCTTAAGGGTGGGGGCAGCAGCAGCTCATTTTGTGATACCTTGTTTTGGAAGGTGTGAATCCTGTTGCAGGTCAAAAAAGCAGATGTCAACTAGTAGTTGGAGAGATGTGTATGTTGCCTGAGCATTTTCAGGGTGCCCTTGAGCAAGGCACTGTCCATCCAAACCCTGTGACACTACTTTGACACCTCTCCCTGTTTAATCCATGTTACAAAAACAGACAATTTCCCCCACTCACTTGGTATTATGTGTTAATGCTGAAGTTTTATTGTCTTAGACCCCCTAACTGGGGGGGCTAAGCCACCACTAACATCCAAACGTAACTAACACTTTTTCCTTATTCCTGTTTGGTACCTATTCTTAAATTACAAATAACTTTCTCCTGGTGCTCCGGTTTCCTCCCACATCCCAAAAACATGCGTGGTAGGTTGAGTGAAGACTCTAAATTTACCCATAGGTATGAATGTGAGTGTGAATGGTTGTTTGATTATACTGTATGTGCCCTGCGATTGGCTGGCGACCAGTTCAGGGTGTACCCCGCCTCTTGCCCAGAGTCAGCTGGGATAGGCTCTAGCTCGCCCATGAGCCTCGTGAGGATAAACCGGTATGGAGAATGGATGGATGGAAAACTACCACTGATTGTAATTTTGGGCAGTAAATCACAAGACAAATGGGCAGATTGAAGTGGCTGTATAGCTGTGTGGGAACTTGACCTTGATCTTTTAATCAACCATTCAGCCCAATGATTGTTGACAGTAATTGCCCATGGATGTTCAGTGTGTGTGTTTCAGTGAAAGAAACCTCCTCTTTTTATGCATTTTTTTAGCAGAAAGCATGCATGCCACCTCATCATGATCACCCAAAGTGGGTTAGCCTAACCCCTCCCTTCTGAGTAGGATTATCCCCCTGCCCCCCCCCCCCCCCCCCCCAATCAATCCATCCTTAGCCAATTCTAAGAATTCTCCACCAAACTAGATCTGGCAACAAGGCAATCCTGGCAGCACACAAGGTTGCAATGGCAGTCATTGGGGAGACATTTTTGTGCAGGAGTTGGTCCTGTTTGTGTGAGTGCTGACTGACGGAATTAAGCGATAGCACTCACACCTGCTCTGTCAGTAGTAGTTCGACAGACAGACAGTGAATCTGATCCTCAGCTATTTGCTGAAAAACTATATGTATTTGCGGCTTTTGTGGTCTGTCCATAATGCTCTAAAATGCCAAAAGATGGGGCCAAAGCCCTAAATAGAAAGTTGTAATTGGTGTTAAGGAAGTATGTTGAAATGATAAGCCTACATCTCGACTGAGATCTTTGTATGTCAGGTAGTCAGTGCATATTTGTTCAAATCAAATTATCCATCCATCCATTTTCTGTACCGCTTATCCTCACTAGGGTCGCGGCGTGCTGGAGCCTATCCCAGCTAAGTGTGGGCAAGAGGTGGGATACACACTGAACTGACTGCCATCCAATCACAGGGCACAAAATCAAATTATATGAACTATTATTATGAGCAATTCTAAAAAAATTTAAGGGCGCATCAATTACTTAATATAGGTAAGTATTTATAGGTAGTAATTGTACATACGTTTTGGACTTTTTGGGCATTTTGTAACTCTGCATTATAAGATGCCAAGCTAATTTTGAGGCGGATAGCCTGTACCTGATGTTAATTGCCTCTGTTTTACTGTTGTGCTATTGGATTGTGTTCCAGTCTGTGTGCGTGTTGAAGCACGTGCCAATGCGTAGTTATGAGAAATGTTGCTGATGAAGTGAATCAGGTATCTTGAGAGCTGAGCTGTGCAGCATTGTCTTTGTCTGCAGACCAGTGATTGATGGTGGGCAGGGGACAAACATGTTTTCTCAAGGTCAATCCCGTCACACCGCGGTTTCTGGGTTTGCACATGCATGTGTGTGCTCATGAGTGCTAGCATGTTCACTGCAAAAACTGCCCACTAGACTAATGATCAGTGCACTGAAGAGCACTGTGGGTCCAGAGCAGACGCAAAGACTACTGTACGAAGCCTGCTCTGTTTAACAAAAAAAGATGATCTCCCCAGGGAGGTTATGTTTGTTAATAAGTGAGCAGAATTCTGTAAAAAAATACACAATGTATTTCAACAAAACGTTTAGGTACAGCCAGACTGTGGAAGAACCCGTTCAATTTGTGCAGATTTGAAAAAATTAGTGTTTTTTTCACCTTGCAGAATAGGGGATCATCATATAATAGGGCACTGGAAAATGAATATTATAATATATTATAATAATAATAATATATAATATAATGAATATAAGGAATATTCTAGTCGGGTGAACATGTTTTGTTATGTTATGTCATGTCAATCTTATTTGAATTCTCCCTCAGAATAACTACTTGGCGTTCATGGGAGAGCTCTTTTGGTGGTTTGAGGAGGTCAAGCCCTCTTTTGTGAAGCCGAAAATTTGGAACAATGAAGCCACAGGTGAGTCCTTGATGATCCTGCATTGTTGGTACCAGGCTGCAAGATAAATTTGTATCTGAACTACAAACAATTAAAAGATAAATGTGGTAACTGGAATACGAGGCACTACACTAATGAATCAACAACTTTTAAATATTTTTCTCCCCAGAGCTCTCATTCTTGTTGAAGAATATCCCAGCTGTCCCAATATCTAAAGCAACCAAAAGGAGCTTCATGGAAAGATCCCCCAGTCCTGAAAGACCAAGGTATAGTACGTTAGTCCAAATTGGAAAAGCTGTTTTGTTTACTAGAAATACATTACATGCACCCATATTAATTGTTAATAATAATACAGCTTTAATGTTACTTTATATCCCTCTCTTTCTAGTTTGCCCCTGCGACCCCAGCCTAAAAATTCAGGTCTCTATTTTTCTTCCTCATATGCATGTAAAGTCTATGACTCTATCTATCTATCTATCTATCTATCTATCTATCTATCTATCTATCTATCTATCTATCTATCTATCTATCTATCTATCTATCTATCTATCTATCTATCTATCTATCTATCTCTCTATCTCTCTCTCTCTCTCTCTCTCTCTCTCTCTCTCTCTCTCTCTCTCTCTCTCTCTCTCTCTATCTGTCTGTCTGTCTGTCTGTCTGTCTCTAATCTACTACAGATATCTTGCACACACAACCTTTTGGGTCTAAATAACGAAATGAAAGCATGTTTTACATACCTGTATGTTGTTCGTGTCATCCAGGTGAGATCAAGAAATCGACTTCGATGTCCTTTGTTGATAGCAGCCTTGGTACCTGGCCCAAAGAAAAAAGGTCAGTATTGCATAACTCAGTACTCCTTATCTTACAAATAGATATTTAAGAGAATTAATTTCAAGGTTAAATATTATGTTGTATCATCAAAACATGTCCTTAACAAGTCTATCTGTTTTCTTAGGCCTGGGCCTTACGGAGTATCCTTTGACATTCCCTTTGACAAAGAGGAAGCTGCTTCTTCTTCCCATGCTGCCACACGCGGTATGGTCAGGTCCATTAGTACTGATGACGGTTCTGGTTTTAAGGTCCACCACCTTCCTCATGGGATGAAGCGGAACCTTTCCTTCCAACCAGTCAATGGCAAGAGCCTTGGCATCGAGGAGGAGGGTTGCCCAGACAGTCTAGCTGGTATGGACCCTGAAAGGCGAACCTACCCTAGTGGATCTAGCAAAGTCACCATAACAACTCCCTCCATAGAGGAGGCCCTCCAGATAATTCACAGCCCAAGTAGGCCCCCCGTGGAAGGTATCAACAATGGCTTCTTCCTGCACAGTCCAGAACTTGGAACTGACCTTAGTAGCTTGGAGCCGTTGTCCGAGTTGGACACCAAAGGACCTTTGAGCCAGACAGACACCACAGAGGTGGACACTGGCATCCACATTCATACAGAGGACATGCTGGATGAGGATTCATCACTGAAAGATTGCTCTGTGAACATGGAGCTTGATATGGATACCCCAAGCCCTTGCCCAAGCAGTCAGAGCAAATCCCCCACAGCACTGAGGATGACCAACTTTGCTGAACAGAAGATGAAGAAGATCTTTCCATCAGCACCAGACTCAGGCATGGAGAGCAGCACCTCCCTTAAAACTACTCCAGAGGGTTCGGATTTTGGTTTACCATTATCCGTTTCATGGGCCCCCACTCCAGAACACAGCCCCATCCGTCAACAAACGCCAAACGCCCCTACTAAGGTGTCGCCTGTCCAGCTTCCACACAATGACCCTGCTCAGGTCATGGCAACTGAAATGGTTGAGCTGAGGATGCGCTTGGAGGAGAAACGAAAAGCCATTGAAGCGCAGAAAAAAAAAGTGGAGGCAGCTTTTACTAGGCACCGTCAAAAGGTGGGTCACTCTGCCTTTCTCAGTGTGGTAAAGCGAAAAGGGGACGGAGCTGCAAGTGGAACAGAGGAAGGAGGGAAGGTTAAGGATGAAGGCAACGCTGTGAGTCCCACCTTGAGGTGTGGTCGAAGCAGTGCAGACACACCTGATGGGGCGGAGCAAAGCAGCACAAGCTCCTGTTGGCTAAGGTCTCCTGGTGGAGGTGGTCAAGGGCACATCCAGGTTACTGAGGCGGATCTTACAGAGTATACGCGATCCATCGAGAAGCTCAATCATTCTTTAGCCTTCCTCCAGACCGAGATGCAGAGGCTAGCACAGCAGCAAGAAGTCATCATGGCCATGAGGGGGCAGCAACATCAGCAGTCATGGGTCATCCCTCCCTCTCACACAAACCCCTCGGCGCAAAAATACGGTAGAGGCGGCAATGTGACTCGATCCTCAGGACCCTCTTCACCGGCAGACTCCCCTAGCTCCGCCCACCGCTCTCCAACCAGCATCAAGCGTAAATCCGCCTCCTTCCACTCACGTAATCCCCGCACTTCTCGCCCTAATGAGCTCAAGTTGGCCCCTTACAACCGTGTCCTCACCGCCCCCCAATCTGTGGATAGTATCCCCAGACTGCGACGCTTTTCTCCCCGTTTGCCGACAGCCAGCTCCTTTGTTTACATGGGTGAGAAGGCTGCAGCCGCCAGTCCTGAGCCAGTCAACAAGCAGACAGACACACTCTTCTCCCCAGACAAAGAGCTCAGTGCCGTTTGTGCATTTCCTCCCAGTTCGCTCAAAGAGCAAACACAAGTGGACTCATATGATAAAATCCAGGAGCCAGAAGCTCCCAGCCAACTAAACACCACTGATATGGAAAAAGTAGGAGTCGATCTCAAACCTGCACAGTCGTCATTCGCTGAGGTTTTGGCACACCCGGTGGTAGAGACCTTCACGGTAACCCGCACAGACATCCCCACACTGCCGGAAGTCAAGGCCAACCTGATGGAGGTTCCCCTAACAGTTGTGAAGCCGCTAAAGGATTTGACGCTGGATGACAGCTTGGAGATGGAGCTCAGAGCTGTGGAAGGCCATGAGGATGAACAGAGGATGCATTGCGGCTTCTTCTTCAAGGTCTGGTTCAGTTGTTGTTTCCAAGGGTGTTCATCACATTTTGCCCACCATATAACCTGACTTAGCTAAAGTCTTGAACTGTAATTGTACTTTACTTCATGCGTAATTTTCACATGATGATATAAATGATTCAGGAAGCATGAGGACGACATCATCTTACTGTTGATAGTTTGTGAGGACTGCTTTAGTGTGAGCTGTGATCTAGGTCACTGAACTGGGTCTGATGTGAATAATTTAGGCACCACTGTGGAGATGTACTTATAGAGAAGCTAAATACAGTACAAAGTGAAAGGTAGTACTAAGGGATGTTCACACAAAATAAGGAATCAAAAGGAAACTAAGTTAATTTTGGCCTAATTTGAAAACATTTCTGAATTGCTGTGTAACATTTGGTGAGTGTGGCTATCCACTGTTTGACAACAACTGAAAGCCTAAAATTACAGTTGCTATTGCATGTGACAATAATAATACCCAGCCTGCCATCTTTTTTATAGATTGTGCCAAGCTGCCATCTGAAAATTGTATTAGGGTTTTAAAAGCAGTTAAATTTTTGTTTTTGGGTTTTCAAAGTGCTTGAAATTATAATTACTGTATTTTGTTGTATGTAAAGTCACGTCTACTAATAAAGAGATGACTAGGTGGAATTCATCAGAACTGTAAGGTGCTGGCTGGAAAACCTTAAAAATATATCTCAATACTTCAGCTTGACCTTAGAAAAGGTGTATAAATTTTGTAATGTATGTAACAAAATATTTAAAGCATCGGCTATGCTGGGAAGAAAGCTTTATTCTTGTCATTTTCTCAAGCAATGTGAGGAGATTTGACCTTATCTCCTAATTGTCTCAGGAGGATGGAAAGGCAGAGGAAAACATGGCTCAAAAGAGGGCGGCACTGCTAGAGAAGAGGATGCGAAGGGAGAAGGAAAGCCAGCAGAGGAGGGTGCACCAGGAAACCGAACTGGAGCAAAAGAAAGAGGAGGCTCGGTATGCTCTTTTTTAACTCTCGTTTATTTGATATGCAAGTTTTCGAACATTTTTTACTCTTTTCTGGACACTTTTTCTACTATGTCTACTTTTTATGTATTTATTTTTAAATAAGAACAAATAAGTACATAATTAAATATAAAAATAATTCATGTTAACTAGATGTAATTTAGGCGGCACGGTGGCCGACTGGTTAGAGTGTCAGCCTCACAGTTCTGAGGACCCGGGTTCTATCCCCGGCCCCGCCTGTGTGGAGTTTGCATGTTCTCCCCGTGCCTGCGTGGGTTTTCTCCGGGCACTCCGGTTTCCTCCCACATCCCAAAAACATGCATTAATTGGAGACTCTAAATTGCCCGTAGGCATGACTGTGAGTGCGAATGGTTGTTTGTTTCGATGTGCCCTGCGATTGGCTGGCAACCAGTTCAGGGTGTACCCCGCCTCCTGCCCGATGACAGCTGGGATAGGCTCCAGCACGCCCGCGACCCTAGTGAGGAGAAGCGGCTCAGAAAATGGATGGATGGATAGATGTAATTTATGTAAACTTTTATAAATTGCTCAGTAGTTTTTTGTTCATTGACTGTTTTTAATGTAAAGCATTAATTGTGTTTCAAAAAGTGCTATTTAAACAAAGTTATAACAGGGCTCTGCCCAGGTGTTATTATGTCAAATATCTTGTGACAAAAATGACTTTGCAACATACAGCATTATTATTCCCAACATATTAAGAGTATGAAATTGAATTCCCTTCAGAGAGCCAACACATTTTATAATGCAATAAGGAGAAATATATTTCTCGTGTATAATACGCATCCCCAAAGTTGACCTCAAAATTCTGGAAAACCCTTCTACCTATGTATAATGCATTTTTACAATGCATGATTTTGCTTCTACCCATATGATCAAAACTTGAAGTGTTATCTGTATTTTGTTAGTTTTTTCAAATAATTATTCTGAAGTTAAGCACTTTATTTGAACACGTAATACTTTTTTTAATTTTCTTGCTCTTATTTTGAAATTCACATAAATTTACTTTTATTTAGTAAATTAGAAAACACACAATTGTGTAAATATATTTGATTACCCAGGCAGAATTTGTAAGATGGCTATAATTCTTTAAAGAAAACATGAAGGGCCAGGCGAAACACATTTAGTTTTATTTTAATAGGATTCAAATTAAAATGCCAAGCATTTCAGAAAAGCATTATCATCAAACAAAACATAACCATGAAGAAATTAATGATGGTTGTTGTTCAGTCATCAGTCGTATTTAAAAAATAAAAAAATAAATAAAAAACAATATTTCATCAATTCTGCCAGGGTATAATAACTTGGAAGCACAACTGTACATATGCAGTCATACATACCCCTGTTATACTGGAATGAAAGTGTAGGCTACACCTTTTTTCATAGCCTCTAGGTGCCGCTGGCATATTAGAATGAAAGTGTAGACCTTTCTTATAACCTCTAGGTGGGGGTGGCATACTGAAATGAACATGTACCGCTTTTTCATAACCTCTAGATGGCGGCATACATTTAAAAAATGGGAAAGTTTTTTTCATTTCCCCCTATACCTATGTAGAATGGGCACTATTGATTTTTGACGTTTTTTTTGGGGGGGTGGGGGGATGTGCATTAACCATGAGAAATGGTTCTGGTATGGTATGTTCTGTTGAATTGTTGAGCATTTCTCTGTTTTTGCCGCTGCATTGTCTCCTAAGGTTGAAAGCAGAGGAGGAGCGTATCCGAAAAGAGGAAGACAAGGCCAGGAAGGAGTTCATCAAGCAGGAGTATCTTAGAAGGAAGCAGCTGAAGCTGATAGAGGACATGGACACAGTCATTAAATCTCGACAAGTTGCCGGCACAAAACAAAGACGAGGCCGACCCAAGTCCGTCCGTCGCGACAGCATTGACTCCCCAAAAACTCCTGCCAGAGCTGCCACAGGTAACCATAGAGACGACACCTATGTTAGAGAAAGTCAAGCTCATCTTATGTCTCAAATGTTTGTCTTTATATGTATGCCAATCAAGGCCGTTTTACAACCATGTTCTGCAACAGTGTTGAAATTATACCCTGACCAGACACGTACACAGAATTCCACATTCAATCCAAAAAGACAAAAAATTCTGCCTTGACAAATGTAATTATGGTAAATTTTTACCGACACTGTTTGAAGGATATTTTTTAAGGGTCATATTCTGCCGTTTGGACGTAAGACTTATCACACCTTTCAACCTTGCACATTCTCCCGTCCAGACTTCTGAGACACCCACTCTGCGTAACCTGAAAACTTATTCGCAACCACCAGATAGGCGTGACTCATATAAGTCTGAGGCTGGCTGTGACTCATGGAGCATGGAGTTTTTCTGAGGCTTGTGAATGTCATAAAAATCCATATGGAAAATATACCACACTTAAAATATGAAAATACCTTCTGTAGCAGAGGTGTCGTCGACAATGAGTCGTGCGCACGAGTAACAAGTAATTTAATCAGAATACTGTACTTATGACTGACCGTTTGTTTGGAGGATCATCAATAAAAAAAAATAGGGTGTACCTGTGTTTTTTAGTTTAGGGGTGCCCTGCAACCTTCCCTGCACCATAGATTGCGCAACTCACTTTAACATAGTTAATAGCTGACATCGAAGCAAATAAAAACAAAAGATTCAATGTCTAACTCACCATTGTGCCACTACAATGACTGTAGTTGTAATAGTGGGAGCCCTGCACTTTGAAAAAAAACAACCTCCAAGCAGCCAGAAGCATGTTTGAAGCCGAAAAGCTACTTGCACTCGCACAGGTGAAAAAATAATCCACTGGCACCAATATTTTTCGCCGGTTAATATGCTGTGATGTGGTAGACATTTGGCCCTTAGCGCAATGTGGTAGGGACACATTACAACCGTTGGGCAGTCGGTGAGCGTAGGTGAGTGTTATGGGCCTGGTGTGTCCCACACTGTCAGCACAAGTCAGCTGCTCCGGCCTGTTGCCGGGCAGTTAACTGAATCAAAACGTGCAATGTGATGTTTCACCTTCATGGGGTGCTGGACTTACTACAGCCTCCTGAGTGCAGAAAAGAAAAAGTGCTTAAGTCAACGGGAGAATGCGCACAGCATTGTGTGTCCAGGGCAAGATTTGAGAGGGAACGCCCACATTTTCAGGTTGCTCAACCAGAGTATGTACTATACCTGGCACGAGGGTGTGTAAATCAAGGATTTGAGTGGACGGCAGAATGCGGCCAGCCAGAAAAGCATGCAGCTGCATGCCTTTTTTTACTTTATACATACGGGAAAATAAGGCCCTAAATGTTGTTTTATTCAAATTGCCTTAAGCTATGTAGAACTGCACCGCATCATACTGACAGGTATATCTAGTATCCAACATGACCATCAGCTTGTGACAGCTTTTGCATCAAATTGCATTAGATTGTGCAAGTGTATCAGATGGTGTAGCCAATCAGTGTAAACTTAACATACTATGAGCAATGCATACTAGTGCATCAATGTACCAATGTATTATTTCTTATCTGTGATGTTTTAACTACTAGTTTTCATGCATGCATTTATGTGTGTTGTATGAGTTTACTTCAATCTTGGGTCAGAAACTGCATTACTGTGGAGAGACCTCCAGTGTCATCATGCATGGTTGTCGCCGTAACTGTGTGTCGTGCAAGTGCCCCATCTGGTTATCTCATATTCAGGTTCATGCCAATTTATTTTTTTCAGTCTCCAGTTTGTCCCTGGCATCCCTCAACTTGGGAGACAGCGATAGTATAAACTCTGAGAAAAGAGCACAAAGGTGAGATTCTACGTTTAAGTGCTGATTTGACCTTGCTCATGTGAGTTTATTTTATTAAATACAATTTTTAAAAATCATTGTGGAGTTGTGTAAGAAAATCACAGGCCGGCTTTCTCCAGGAGGCAGCTGTGATAGGCTGCAGATCCCATGAATGTTCGAATTTTATTACTATAACCATACAACATGGCTAAAATATCTGTCTGATAGTGCTATTCAAAACTAAGCATAATCATATTTGCAAAGGGGTGAAGTTTACAATTTTGCAATGATTTCTCAGCTTGTAAAGATAAATAAACTAAACTGCATAACAGGGCTATTGTACATTAGTTGTAGTCGTCCATTGCGAAATGGGACATTCATGTGTTGTTCATTGTTGTTGCACTGTTACTGATGTGTTTTACACATCTTATTGTGTGACATCAGTAGTTGCTTCAGACTTAGTAGTGACCGTTCTGTGATGCATAATTTATCTCATTTGGTACTGTGTAAACAAATTCACTAAGTGCACTTAAACTGAGGAGTGCGTTGGCCCTGGGAGAATATGACTTAATATGTCATATGTGTGCTGTCATATCTGAGATCTGAGTAGGTCTTAACAAACTGTGCGTTTTTACAATTTTAGTATGTAAGGTTTTTTTTTTTACTTTTCTTGACTGACCGCACTACACGTCTAACATATTTCTTGTATTGTTGCCACTGTTCCTCCTATTACTTCTCTCCTCACACATGCCAGAAGTGCTAGTTTAGCCTCTGGCAATCTCCTCTGCTTTCTGAGCTCTCCTAAACTGAGAAGGAGAAGGTTAGTCCTTGCTTGGTACTGAGATCAAGGTACATCATGTTGTTCTGGCCCTGGTCCTGCACTGCACCTTGTCCTCACACTGGCTTTGACTTGACTGAGCACAGCAATATTTGTTTGTTTGTTTTTTGTTTGTTTTTTACTCTAATGGTCATCACTTTATGCTTGTATGTCTGATGGTATGTTTTTACATATATAGCTGGACTGCTATATTTGTTCCCAACATGCTCTCAACTTGCATTCCTGATCATTTTTGGAACAACCGCAATGATTGTTCAGAGCTTAAATGATTTGACATGCTTAAAACAAGCCTCTTAATAGGATACGATTCAGTTAGCACTGCAAAATTCAGAATTTACTGACCCCTTGTATGGACCTCAAACACTCAACCAGACTGCTTCACATCACTGCCCTCACTACCTTTTGCTTTGCAAGCTTTGCTGCTCAACTAGTGCAAAAGAAGACCAGACAGCCTCTTGATTGTTGATTTGTTTTTTTGTTTGTTTGTTTTTAACCCTTCTTGCTGCAATTTTACACAGATTGCCTCGATGCAAGTGATGATATAATGAGGGTGCAAGCTTTCGGAAAGATTAGCTTTTATATCTACTTCATGCATGTATACAATAAATTTACATTAGATACAGAATTATATGGCGTACCAAACATGTCAACAGTAGATTCAATGTTCTTTATTTCAATGGCTTCTAGGCCAGATTCGGCAGATGGCTTCCCGTCCCCGAGTCGCAATAGCAGCAGAAATGGAGAGAAGGACTGGGAAAATGGATCCACAACCTCCTCTGTTACATCAATCACAGAGTACACAGGTTAGTGTAGTTCATTGCTCAGCAGCATTTGTTGCTGGTTTTTAAGATGTTCAAGTACTTTGGCTGCAGTTTGTGGAGAACTGTACTGCAATATTATCCTTTTTTCTGGTATACATATTGTACACTTGTTGCCAAACCTGGCCAAAAAGACTTTAAACATACAGTATTACACCCATATTACACCTCCTTTGGAAATGTTTGCTGCTCCACAGAATTCTCCAGCCAGTCTAAGTGTATAATTTAGTATTATGTTACAAAATCCCCTCAGCTGGACCTCTTAATACCATTCAAATGCCATGTTAGTTGAGTTGCAATTTAGCAAAGCTTTTGGATTAATCAAGAAGAGTAAGAACTGGGAAGTAAGATGCTTGACATAACCTAAGGTGTCATGATACCTGAAAGTAAGTTTTCTGTCCTGTTTCCATTCAGGACCGAAGCTCTACAAGGAGCCAAGTGCAAAATCAAACAAGCACATCATCCAGAATGCATTGGCCCACTGCTGCCTTGCTGGCAAAGTCAATGAAGGACAAAAGAACAAGATCCTGGAGGTAACAGCTCAAAATCTTTGTTTTTATCACCAATTTTTGACTTTAGTTTACGATCAGTGACACTTCAGATTAATTCAATATTGTAATTATAGTTTTAAAAAAATATTTAAAAAAATAATAATATCATAATAATAAAAGAAAAGGCAAATGACAATGACGTTCTTCAAAACTCGGTGAAAGTGGCCCTTTAACCAAAACCGTTAATACATTTGAATAAAACAACATGTTTGACAATTTAACATAAATAAATTAACACAAATATTCCCGTTCGTCAACGGGGGAGGCGGGATGCGGTTTGAATATTTTTTTTCCCTCTTAACAACGCTTGCCCGGGAAAATGTTCATGCACCCCAAACCCCGTTTGGATGCGCCCTAGGTGGCTACCCCGGCCAGCGCACAGTCCGCCCCGCTCTCTTTCCATGCCACTGAGTGCTCATTAGTTTAGCGGTGTGCAAGTAGACATAAGAAGCGCTTATAGTTTTTTTACTGTTAGTTTGCCACGTTGTTTGTTTTATTATTTTGAACATATTTGGACATAGTGTGGAATGCTGTGTTACACTTGAAAGACGAATAACGGTGAGGAATAAAGATACATAAAAGCAACAAAGACCAAGGACTTATTTCACAAAAGCGAGCAATCGCGGTAAAACGCTGCCTATTACAACATTAGGTGGCTTTAAGTTGGACTTAGCCACTAAACAGACTTTGCACTAAATTAGCTCCTCTCTGTTCACAGCCATGTCTTCAGTGTAAAAAGTGTGAGTCAGCAGGCTATGGAAGCCTTTAAGGGGTTCAAAGTGTGGAGTTTGCACGTTCTCCCCGTGCCTGGGTGGGTTTTCTCCGGGCACTCCGATTTCCTCCCACATCCCAAAAACATGCGTGGTAGGTTGATTGAAGACTCTAAATTGCCCGTAGGTGTGAATGTGAGTGTGAATGGTTGTTTGTTTCTATGTGCTCTGTGATTGGATGGCGACCGGTTCAGGGTGTACCCCGCCTCCTGCCCGAAAATAGCTGGGATAGGCTCCAGCAGGCCGCGATCCTAGTGAGGATAAGCGGTAAAGAAAATGGACCGATGGAAATACAATATGACTTTGTATTTTAGATTTGTTTGAGAAAATAAGTCATATTGCCTGTAGTGTACAGTATCCATATTCTTGGCTTTTTTAGATTGTTTTTCTATTGTTCCAGGAAATGGAGAAATCAGAGGCCAACAACTTCCTGGTTTTGTTCCGAGATGCCGGCTGTCAGTTCCGCTCCCTTTACACTTACTGCCCCGAGACCGAGGAGATCCACAAGCTCACAGGCATCGGCCCCAAGAACATCACGCGCAAGATGATTGACGGCCTGTACAAGTACAACTCTGACAAGAAGCAGTTCAGCCTGATACCAGCTAAGACCATGTCAGCCAGTGTGGATGCTGTGACCATCCACAGCCATTTGTGGCAAACCAAGAAGCCAGCCACCCCCAAAAAAGTAGTGCCTGCCCCCCAGTCCTGATGGAACCTGAACATAACCATTTCAGTTTGAACTTTCACTGTATATTCTCTTGATGATTCAAACACCTGCAATGCCAGTTAAATCTGTTATTTTATTTCAGTTATGTCAGATTCTCATCCCCGTGGTTCTTACTTCCCCACTACAAAATGGCACCCAAGTGGAATGTAAGCCACTGACAAAGAATGATGTAAATATCGTACCTCTTTTTAAAGACAAGTCATGTAGGACATAAAGGCACGTGTGAGTACTGTTTTTATTTCCTTTGTGCCAAAAGTAAAAATCAAGACAATATGAATGCTAGGACATTTTACTCAGAACACGGAAGCACTGAATGTTTTTAATTCATGTACAGATAGATTTTCATTCGCAATAAGTTTGTGCGGCCTTACACGCCTTAGGTTTTAGCGTGTGAGTGCAGCGAGCTGATTGTAAAGCCGCATTCAGAGAGACTTTTTTTGTAGGTACAATTTGGAAGAAGCCTTTTTGTTGTTATTTGTGCACAAACGTTTGTATATTAAGGTACGTAAATCTAAGGGCCAAAAAAGATTGATTCCATACAGCTAGCGTTCGCCACACAGCACGTGTGTGTTCAACTCAACAAAGTCAGACGGTTTCAGCTTTTACACAACCATTTTCTTAGGAAGAATGTAGGCCATCTCTCCTGATGAGAGTCTTCTTGGCTATCGAGATGTGTGAAAATATTTGTTGTAGGTAGTGATTGATCCTCTTTCTTGTATTTGAGTAAATACAGTAGAATTCATCCCTTTGTGATTTCTTTGCACTTACCTCTACAGTATTTCACAGGTATGAATTGTTTACCAGATCACAGAAGTAGCTGAGGATTACAAGTCAATATTTCAACCTTTCTTCAATATCAAGATTTAGGAAAATGCGCTTTTATTGTCATGAAGACATTCACTGGATGGAATTTGACCAAGTTAAGTCAGCATTTTGTAAGAAAGCAAGAAGCATATTGGTTTTGATTAATATGTGTCATACAACGGCTAAATTCAAAGATCGATTCTGTACATGACGGTTTTTAGCGCACTACCACCACTGAAAATTGGTCTTCAAACTTTTTGAGAGCTTTTTTATATCAAAGCAAGAACTGTTGTTTTTATGTAGAGTATATGCAACATATAGAAGAACCCTATTGTTTTTTTATTTGGGTTAGCGTTCAGGTTTTACGTAGTTTTACGTCACCTTCCATTTTCAAACAATTTCTTCACCACTAATCAGTGATAGCTTCATTTGTGACAGTTTACCATTTATGCTTCTGTTCAGAAAAATTATGTATAATCACTCATGGTGGAATCTGTCATACAGACTGATATCCAGCATAATGACACCTAAGGAGGATTTCCGTGCCAGTAAGTTGTAAACTGGTATTTTCTTAGAGTAATAAATTGTAGATTCACAGACACAAAGCTAGAAAGCTGAATGACAGTCATTGTTGTAATATACAGTAATAGCATATGTATTTAGAAGGACACCCTGTTAAACCAAATGAACGTCATGAGAAAGGTGTGTTCTAGTTGTAACATGTTTATATTTTTTGTTTAATTTCTCATTTTAATTGTAGGAAAATCACACAGTGTCGTGAGACAGATGATGTTTTGCTACATACGGGTAACAATGCACCATTTATTTATTTATTTATTTATTTTTGTTTTAATGTGAACAAATCTACTGACATGATGCATCATTTAAACTTGGGGGGGGGGGGGGCTATTTATGACTCAAGGAGCATGTACTTTTGTTTAAAATGTGGTCTAGTATGTCTCTATTGGTTACTGACCACAAAGGGGAATGAATATGTTAACTATTAGCTTATATTGTCATGTGAATTCAGACTTTGCTATGATTTATTCATTTTTGTTTTTTATTTTTTGGTCAATGTGGTGTCATAAAAGAGCTTGTTGAACATGTAGTTTGTTTGTTTTTTCTGCAATGAATAAACTCAGCATGGCCCTTAAAATACACAGGATGTTTGTTGACATTTTCAAGTTTGGCTATTATTCATTGTTTGCAGTCAAACAGGCAGACAAACGGACAGACAGACAGACAGACAGACAGATAGATAGATAGATAGATAGATAGATAGATAGATAGATAGATAGATAGATGCACATAAACCATTTTCTGCCCATTTTTGGAGTGCTGAAGCAGCTCAAAAGTGAACCCCAGCACCCCTAAAAATGAAGAGATTGAAGGGTGTGTTCCAACTACAGGGGGATCACACTGCTCAGCCTCCCTGGTAAGGTCTATTCAGGGGTGCTGGAGAGGAGGGTCCGTCGGGAAGTCGAATCTCAGATTCAGGAGGAGCAGTGTGGTTTTCGTCCTGGCCGTGGAACAGTGGACCAGCTCTACTCCCTCGGCAGGGTCCTCGAGGGTGCATGGGAGTTCGCCCAACCAGTCTACATGTGTTTTGTGGACTTGGAGAAGGCGTTCGACCGTGTCCCTCGGGGAGTCCTGTGGAGAGTGCTTCGGGAGTATGGGGTACCGAACCCCCTGATACGGGCTGTTCGGTCCCTGTACGACCGGAGTCAGAGTTTGGTCCGCATATCCGGCAGTAAGTCGGACTCGTTCCCGGTGAGGGTTGGACTCCGCCAAGGCTGCCCTTTGTCGCCGATTCTGTTCATAACTTTTATGGACAGAATTTCTAGGCGCAGCCGAGGCGTAGAGGGGGTCCGGTTTGGTGGCCTCAGTATTGCATGATGTGGTTCTGTTGGCTTCATCAAGCCGTGACCTCCAACTCTCATTGGAGCAGTTCGCAGCCGAGTGTGAAGCGGCTGGGATGAGAATCATCACCTCCAAATCTGAGACCATGGTCCTCAGTCGGGAAAGGGTGGCATGCCATCTCCAGGTCGGGGATGAGATCCTGCCCCAAGTGGAGGAATTCAATTATCTTGGGGTCTTGTTCACGAGTGAGGGAAGAATGGAACGGGAGATCGACAGGCGGATCGGTGCAGCGTCTGCAGTGATGCGGACTTTGTATCGGTCCGTTGTGGTAAAGAAAGAGCTAAGCCGAAAGGCGAAGCTCTCAATTTACCGGTCGATCTTCGTTCCTACCCTCACCTATGGTCATGAGCTGTGGGTCGTGACCGAAAGAACAAGATCCCGGATACAAGCGGCCGAAATGAGTTTCCTCCGCAGGGTGTCCGGGCTCTCCCTTAGAGATAGGGTGAGAAGCTCGGTCATCCGGGAGGATCTCAGAGTAGAGCCGCTGCTCCTCCGCATTGAGAGGAGCCAGATGAGGTGGCTGGGGCATCTGATTCGGATGCCTCCCGGACGCCTCCCTGGTGAGGTGTTCCGGGCATGTCCCACCGGGAGGAGACCCCGGGGACGACCCAGGACACGCTGGAGAGACTACATCCTTCGGCTGGCCTGGGAACGCCTCGGGATCCCCCCGGAAGAGCTGGATGAAGTGGCTGGGGAGAGGGAAGTCTGGGCGTCCCTGCTGAAGCTACTGCCCCCGCGACCCGACCCGGATAAGCGGTAGAGAATGGATGGATGGATGGATGAAGAAGTAGATGAAGAAAAATGTAAAAAAACATACAGTACTTGGCTGTATTTTAACAAGAAAATATAGCAGCAGCAAAAAAAGTACCCAAAAATAAGCACAAGTCAATGTTTGGTTCTCACTATTGGGGCTGATTTGCGCCAGAAACAGCCATACAACTGTTCATGTGAATGCTGAGGGGCTGCCGTATCAATTGAGTTGCCTTCTCCCAGGAAATTTGGGGTTTCTATATCTTTATTTTACTATTCCAATCCATTCGTCTTTTGCTGTGGCAAACATTAAAACAAAAAAAATTAAATAACCTTCATCAGATTTGACGGCATGTTTGCTTTCGTCATGTGCTTGTCTTGTGAGGATGAAATCGCGTTTAAATGTACAAAACTAGAATCGGCCCTGACGTGTCCGGGTCCCTGCAGGCTGCAAGCGGAGAAGTCGTCGGTCTCCCTCATGCTTGCACAAAGAAGGTGGGACGCCACTGCGACGACGGCGCACCCGATTGGACGTTTGCGGCTGCGTGCGTCCGCATGGCAACGCGACCTGCGCGCCACAAATAAGGCAGGAGGGGAGCTCTGCTGGCAAGTCGGGATTGATTGACGACACCTTCGCGGGCACAGGTCAGCACATGGTACCGATTCGACGAGACGTCACGTCTGTAGCGTGGAAATGAATGAATGAATGAATGTGTTATACTGTGCGTGCGTGTCTGAGTGAGGAGGGACTGGGCGGCGCCTGCCCGCCGCAAACGCACTGTACTATTAAGACGTAGTGCACACCATGTATGTTGCGTGAAGACCCTTGACCATTTTATGAAGGCGTATATTGCTGCACTGAGTAACCCCTGGCATGCCAGTAAAGATGCACATAATGTACCTAAACGCGTCACTGAATTGCAGATGTTGGCGGTGAGATAACGTCCAACCTAGTGTTGCAGCAAGCAGAACTTGAAAAGCAAATGTACAATATTGATGGTGTGAAACCCACCCAAAGCAACTGCAGCAATAGGGAATTCACCACATGGGGTGCATTGATTGGTTAATGAATTGATTACTGAACTGATTAGTTGTCAAAATGGCTGCTGTAAAACTGTTTGCTTCCATGCTCTCTTTTAGACATTAACTGGTCACAAAATTAAGTACGTGTGACATCTTATGTCATCCAAAAACAAGAACTATTATTTCAAACAAAATTGCCTTGACAAAGATGGTAATGCTCAGAGAAATATTTGTTGACATTGAGGACATTTTTCAATATTTGTATCAGTTTATCAGTTTATTTTTGAAAGGGGACAATGCAATTTCATAAAACACATGAAGTACACATGGTTACAAAAGCCAGAATTAGCCAGAAGGCTAGTTTTCATCTGTAGTCCCCTGGCCATGATGTAAAAAAAGCAGTAAAATACATCTACAGGCTTTATATTATACATAACAGACATAGGCAGTATGTTTTTGACTATACACTGTAGAGATGTACAGTTTTGATTCTGATCCAAATTAGAAATGGTCAACCTTGGCTGTTGTGAGAGCTGGTTCCCACTCATTTTGCAAAGGTGCTTGAAATATTACAAACACAACTGAGCATAATTTCTGTATACAGAATGAGTGTAAATTTAAATATTTAGTGTTTTGTCTTGAGTCAAAATATTTGAAGACAAGCGGTGGGCTGTTGGATATCATGTAGTGCATTTTTACAATTTCTGTACAAGTCAACACTGCAATAAATGTGAGTTCTCATCTCTCGTCTCAAAATATATCTCCAAATGTGGCTGGATTGAAGGGACCTTTAAACTGCCACTTGGAGCAGGTCACCATGACAGCAGAGGAGAAAATCAACATCAAGGAGGCAGAAGTGGTCAAGCTGGTCCTCGACTTCCTCAGCTCCAGGAAGCTGCATATCAGCATGTTGGCCTTGGAAAAGGAGAGCGGCATCATCAACGGCCTCTACTCCGATGACATGCTCTTCCTCAGGTATAACAACATCACAAACCGGATTATAACTTTCAATACAAAAACATTCTTTTTGTGCCTCATCGACAGGCAACTCATACTGGATGGTCAGTGGGAGGAGGTGATGCAGTTCATTCAGCCTTTAGAAGGGTTGGACAAGTTTGACAAGAAAAGGTGGGAGACCATGACCCAGAAGTCAAAGTTCAAGTAGTTAACAATATCATCAGCTTCGGCTAAGTTTTTTTATGTGGTGGGAAGAGGGAGGCATTTGTGTTTGGTGACATATCTGCTGCATGCACCACATGTGCAGATTTGCACACTAAATTGATAAGTGTAATTTGGTGGCTTGGTGATGAAGTGTTGCCTGCCCAAGTGAGCGGTAGCGCAATGCAAGTGCGATTGTTAATATCTGTTGTTTTGACTGCAACTAGCTCGGATTCTAAAGAGCCTCCCAAAGTCCCGAAGAACACCAGAAAAGTCACTACATTTATTGCTTGGTGCATTTTTTGAAAAAGAGTCGCTTGAGTAGTCTGAATACTCGCTAAGGTAGAAACTAGACGACACGCTTTTAAGACTCGGGCTTAAGCAAACCCCACAGAGGGGGGCTGGGTTAGCAGTGGCTCATTTGCATGTGGCAAGACAGCCCCCACAAAACAAAACAAAACCCCCAAAAAATAATTAAATCAAGTAAGGGTCGAAAAACAGAATGAAAACTGTGCTATAATTCTTGATCCTCAGGGTATTTTGACGAATGTATGTCATAGAAATGAATGAATCCTGAAAACATTAACACCACATATTTTTGTTTTTGCAGGTTTCGCTATATCATTCTGAAGCAGAAGTTTCTCGAGGCTCTTTGTGTAAATAATGCCATGTCTGCAGCTGAAGACCCTCAAAATGTATTGTTTTTTTTTAAGCACAAAATATTGGTTCTTTGACATGGAAATTCACACTACTGCTAAGCGAAAAAAAAAATGTTTTATTTGTCAGTATCACAGTATCATTGTGGTGAACTAGTTTGAACTTTTTCAAGGAACAATGTGTCGCCTGAACAGTCTGTTTCTCACTCAAAGCAATTCCTCGAGCCAGAATATTTTTTCTTGACGATCAAAGTCGGGTTAATGTTGAAATGAAGTATCACCTCAAAGCACATAAGTGGCCAATCAGGTAGCTCTAATTTGCCTAGAAACCGGGGATTGCTATGATGTGCTGTGATGTATTGACGAACACTATACTGTAGTCTTCAATTCTAAAAAAAAAAAAAAAGAAATTACCATTTGACTTTTAACCTCTGCAGCAGCATCACTCAGCATTCAAACCTCTACTGATTTGCGATACAGGAAGTTATCTTGAGAAGCTTAATACTTGTCTGCTATATTTAATGGAAATTAATGTTGTGTGTGTTTTATAGAAAACGACAATTTAGCTCCCTCAGGCCAGGATGGCTAAATTATTTTATTTACAGATCATGTTATTGTATTGACAGCCACATACTAAATGTTATGAATCTTCTGCCATGTGCAGCTGGAATTGACCATGCAAGAGGCTGTCAAGTGCCTGCACAAATTGGAGGAGTCCTGCCCGTCTAAGGAGGACTACAGCAAACTGTGTCTTCTCCTCACGCTGCCTCGCCTCACCCACCACGCTGAGTTCAAGGACTGGAACCCGAGTACAGCGCGCGTCCACTGTTTCGAGGAGGCCTGCGTGATGGTCGCCGAGTTCATTCCAGCGGACAGGAAGCTGAGCGAGGCGGGCTTCAGAGCGAGTGGGAACCGCCTCTTTCAGCTGCTCATCAAAGGGATCCTTTACGAGTGCTGCGTCGAATTCTGTCAGGTGAGGTGACGCCTTTGCAGCTATAACAGCTTTTAGTGTGAGTGCGTCTGTTGATGTTTTTTTTCCAGTTGAGCCTGGCTCCTAATCTCTGTTGTACACTCTTAGACATTCCTGTAAATTCTACAGTTACTTACCACATACCTGACAGTAAAATAATTTAAAAGTAATTTTAGAGTAATTAACTAGTTTTTACCACATCATGGGATTTTGGTTGACGTCACACAGAGTTACTATATTTTGTATGCAGCAAAATTGTGAAGCCGTGTGCTCCCAGCATGCATTGCACCATAAAATGTTGACCTGTTGCCGTAACAAAGACATTAATCCTTAATGTTCATGAACGGTAAGGATTAACTTCACATTGATCATCTGTGTTTATGTTTCCCGGAGTTCGTTGAATGTGTGACACTGTTGTCAGTATAGTTTTAGTCTCATTTTAGTCCCCGCCCCTGCCGTCTTGCGACTCCGCCCAAAGAAACACCCCCATCTTACTAAATCTGGACAACCAGGAACCAGAACCAGGAGGAGACTGGATTGTCGCACTTGCCTGGCCGCCTCACAGTGCATCTTGGTCAGCCTCAAGTGCGTCGGCGGCCCGCTGGAATTGGCCTAGAGACAGGGAACACTTTGTCCCAGCTCAGACCTCAGGGTCGGCTGTGAGCGTGCAATGTTACACAATATGTTACCGGTTTGATGTTGTATTTTTTGGAATGTATAACCAATTAAGTGTAATAAGAGTGGTGATCAATTTACCTGACGACTCGGTGAGAACGGTGATGTGACGTACGCGGTGGTTTTCTAAGCTCAGCCATGCAGCGTCTTGCGTATACCTCAGCACCCACCCTTTATTTGAAGTAGAGAGCTGTCCAATTCCCTCTTTTTAACTTTGGTTTCTAATCGGAATTAAAAATAATCCATCCAAGAAACTATAATAGTCCCCTTGGCGAGAGGCTGCGGTATGTCCCCGCGAGCCTCTGTGCGCATGGTGGGTGTGTTTTGACAGACTATTCAGTCTGAACTAATCTGTTCAATTGGGTTTAACAACACTTTTTACTTTGTAGAGCAAAGCAACTGGAGAGGCGATAACAGAGGGAGAGGTTTTGCTCGGCGTAGACTTGCTCTGCGGGAACGGTTGTGATGAACTGGATCTGTCGCTGCTGTCCTGGCTGCAGAACCTTTCTCCTGGTGCATTTTCATGCGCCTTCCAACAGAAGACCCTCAGTATCCATGTCGACCGGCTAATGAAGCCCAGCAAGACCGGTCACGCTGACCTCCTCATGCCTCTGATCAATCGCCTCTCCCCCCGCCCGGCCTCACCTTTCCGCCAGAGGCCTCACTCGGCCGACACGTACATGTCCAGATCCCTGAATCCGGCTCTGGATGGGCTGTCCCACGGCCTGGCTATCCAGGACAAGAGAGGCATGGAGGTCAACATGAAATCAGCTCTCAGTCGAAGCCTGGTGGAGAATAATTTTCACCAACTGGATGATTCCCCTGAGAAGTAAATCTGATAAACTGCTTATTGACTTGAAATATAAAAGGCATCACAGATTTAATCAACATTCAATCTCTCATTTGAACTGACATTAACTGGCCCATGGCTTTTTCTTGACGATAGAAAGCACCCACGGTGTTTTGAAGGTCCCAAGACCACACGCACGCCTCTGACTCCTGGGAGAGATGGTGGAACAGCATGCACAGAAACAGTTGAGGTAATAACAACAACAAATTACAACAAGCAGCTTTCCTACCTTAAGCTTCCCTGTGCTGTAAAATGATCCCATATTTTGAACATGAATTTGAATGTGTTTCTCTTATATTTTAATCTCGTCCCTTGACAATGAAATACTGGCCTGTCAAAGTGTAGCTAACAGAGATGTCAGGAAGGTGCAGAACTGGTGTCACAAAAGATAGATTACAAACTCAAACTCAAACTACAAACTACGAGTTTTTCCCCTTCAATGTTGGCCAGACGATAAACCAGCATGTCTACGTCTGCAGTATTTGCTTCATTCGGTGTGTGCAAGAAGCGACAGTTGTGGCAGGACAACTCGTGACTACTTCATTATGATAACGTGCCGTGGATGACATTAAGATGGCCGTGATGACGGAGCTGTGGAGGATCCTGGAAGAATCCTTCCAGGAGTGCAGGAAGGCGTGCCAGAAAAGGATGCAAAAGTGCATTAAACACCAGGGGAATTACTTGGAAAGGAAGCACTATTAGTTACTAGTTTGGATTTGAAATATAACTTTTGTGATGCCAGGGCTGGAACCTTTCTGACACACCTCATATATTATACTGTAGCTACAAAATATAACTAGTATGTGAATGATAAATGATAACATGTATGTATTGGCACACTATATTTGTATTTATTTTTCTGTCCATTTGTTAGTTAGCAGACTAGAATTTTGCAATGGCTCTTACAGGCTTAAAAACTAAAAACGTGTGTTAAAGAAGAAGCGATGTGCAATGTGTCATTTAAGGGAGACCACAATTCATGCCCAGAAACTCACACGCAGTCTCGTCGACGTCCCACACCAACCCACCAGGCCCCGCCTCTTAAAGGCACATATCTACACACAGACATGAAATACAAACAGTACTTTCTATACATTTTATTCTTGCAAACTGTTTTGTGTTCAAATATATTTACAATGTGTTTAACTTTAACTGTGTCCGTGTGTGTGTGTGTGTGGGCGTGTGTGTGTGTGTGTGTGTGTGTGTGTGTGTGTGGCTGTGTGTGTGTGTGGGTGAAGGGGGTGGCGGGGTTGTGGGGGCGGGGGGGTTGGAGGTTTTATATGGTCTCTATTGCTAATCTACGTATTGCGGATGGGTTTGGATTGTATTCTCTGGAATAAAAATGGGTTCACTGTAAACTCATTACAGGATCTATGGATGTGTATCTTGGTAGTAGGGCCCAAGGAGGAGTCCATTAATTGTAGGAACAACTTTGGATCATGTCATAATGCTGGCATCTGTTGTCACTTGTGAGGTCTGCAGATCTGCAGGGTCACATAAAACACTGTCTTGATGATATTCATAAAACTTGAAGATGAGGTCAAGGAATCCCACATAAATTAAATAAATAAACGAAGATTACGCAGACCTTTCTGTTGGTGAGAACTCCGCACGTTTGCCTTCCAGTTAGGTTATGTGTATGTGATGGTTGTTATAAGGGCATAAGGAAAGCATCACAAGTACAATCAATAGTTTCGGCTCTCAACCTTTGGCTGCTGAGGCTGAATTGCTTCAATGAATCAAGACTAAAAACAAATAACAAAGGTTGTCTAAGGCAATGTCTTGTCCTGGGAATCATTAATAAGAGTAACAGGTTTAGAATAGATTCCCCCTGAACCCCTGAACCGCCTCATCTCCATACTGCCACTGCTCATAAATCCCTCGTAGGTGCCCTGCCGCAACTGTCCAGGGAGACACTTGTGACCTGTTGCCACCGCCGCGTGAAAGTGGTGGAGGTCATGGGAAGAGGAGGCAGATAATCAGGTTTGATTTGCTGTCGCAGCCAAGATGGCCCAGTGGCTCCATCATCACTCATCTTTATGCATCCCAGGTTCCAGCTAATGGAGTAACGTGTTTTCATATTGGACGTTGTGTGTGTGTGTGTGTGCATGAAAAGTGGTGGTGACAGAGTTGATGGGACAAGACTAGATAAGATGAGGTCCCTGAAAACTTTTTTTATGGTGTGAGTGATGCAGCATAAGGCCTTGGAAGGGGAAGACTTGACAGTAGGGGCTCTTTTTAGAGAGTATGTCTATTATATACAGTAAATGATTGTAGGTGTGTGGTCTTGCATATGTATTGTTGGTGATGACTAGTTTTGATTGGCACGTTTGCATGCATCCATCCATTTTCTGTAACACTTGTGATTACCTGGGTTCCAGGTCAGCCTATTCCTGTTGTCAAGTGGGTAAAACACCCTGGACTGTTGCCGGCCAATCACAGGGCACTTCTAGACAGCCATCCATCCATCCATCCATCCATTATCTGAGCCGCTTCTCCTCACTAGGGTCCCGGGCATGCTGGAGCCTATCCCAGCTGTCATCGGGCAGGAGGCGGGGTACACCCTGAACTGGTTGCCAGCCAATCGCAGGGAAAATACAAACAAACAACCATTCGCACTCACAGTCATGCCTACGGGCAATTTAGAGTCTCCAATTAATGCATGTTTTTGGGACGTGGGAGGAAACCGGAGTGCCCGGAGAAAACCCACGCAGGCACGGGGAGAACTTGCAAACTCCACACAGGCGGGGACGGGGATTGAACCCCGCACCTCAGAACTGTGAGGCTGACGCTCTGACCAGTCGTCCACCGTGCCGCTCTAGACAGCCATTCACACCTATTTGTCAATTGGTTTAACATGCATGTTATTGTAATGTGGGAGCAAGCGAGAGTACCAGAAGAAAACACAGCGCTGCCTGTGTTTGAATACAGGGATTACTAAATTGAGCACTATTTGAAAAATGGAAATCAAACAACATCAACACACTGTATCGCTTCAAAAGCTGCTATTGCTTCTACTGTACATACAAATTGTTTCTCATCATGTTTTGCTCTTGGTTTGTGTCAGCGGCCTGACTCCACAGACCAAATGCAGGAGTACTACAGGCAGCGTCTGCGTGTGCAGCAGCATCTGGAGCAGAAGCAACAGCAGAGGCAGCTTTACCAGCAGATGCTGCTTGAAGGGGGTGTGAAACCACTCGACGGAGCCCAAAACAACCTCACAGAGACCTTCCTCACTCGGTAAGGAACACATCTAGGACAACATGGCTATTGTTAGTATAACTGCCACTAAAAATAATTGCCGTACTGTATGTCAATCAAAAATGTACATAATCTATTCAGTATACATATTGCTGGCGTCAGGCAGAATCCTCAAATCTCCAAAGACTCCATCACTTTTCAGGAAATGAAAAAACAGCATGACCATTAACATGGCATGGTCAAAGAGAGCAAGTCATTTTTAACACTTCAGATTGGTCAGGGCACGGTGGCCGACCGGTTAGAGCGTCAGCCTCACAGTTCTGAGGACTGGGGTCCAATCCCTGGCCCCGCCTGTATGGAGTTTGCATGTTCTTCCCGTGCCTGCGTGGGTTTTCTCTAGGCACTCTGGTTTCCTCCCACATCCCAAAAACGTGCATTAATTGGAGACTCTAAATGAGCCAAATCACAAAATTCAGAGCTGAGAAGAGTTTTGTCATAGGTAATATGACAAGACTGCTTCTTGTGACTGGCTCCAAGTCAGCCGTCAGATCTTTCAGAAATTTCAAAATTGTGTTGCTGAATAGACAATATACGGAAGCGTATTGCTGTCTTGTGAACCTTTTTTTTTTTTTTTTGGGTGTGGCAGCAATACGCTTCCGTACTCGGGGGATCGATATCACAAAGTGAAAAAAAAAAAAAAAGTTTAGTAGATCAGCTTTCACATCTATTTGCATCCGCAATCAAGTTTGTATATTTGCCCATTAGTAAATCCGGCCCTATGTGTACAGTAACCTATTACCTACAGTATAGTAGTAAGAAGATCATTGCCTACAAATGAATTCATGCTGCCCCCTAGTGGCTATGCCTTTCTGCTAGGACTAATAATGCCCACATTTAATGAAACATTTTGTCCTTTTTAGTAACTTTTTTGTTCATACTCAGTCATCATTACTATATACATTAAACAGTAAATTACATAGATCATTAAATTAAAAATGACTCACATATCATAGCACAGTGTTATGGTATGTAGTATGTATTGTATTTTGGGAATAGGATATGTTATTTATAAATCTTAGACAATTGGGTCTTTACAGTATATCAATCGTTTTGGGTTATTTTTACGTGAGAGTTGCATGGATGGAACATACTGTATTTCTAAATGGACTCGCAGTAATCATGTGTTTTGTGCAGATCCATTCAGAAACTGGAGGAGATGAATGTTGGCATTGACCACCACGGAGATGAGGTTGGCCCACATTTGGGCCAGCAGTGTAATGGTGTGACAGATGAGACCAGCACATCCGACACCCAAGACCCAGGGGTAGTGCAAAGGGCGAAGCCTGGTGGTGTAAGCAGAAGCCCCTCATTAGGACCTGGGAGCCATTGCCTGCAACATGTCAGTGAGTCCCCAGGTCCTGCAAGGTAATGAATGGTGGTTTGCTCTAAAATAAATACTCTCATGTGACTTTAGTTCTAATAGGAGGAGGATGGTACTCGTCAACTTATGTGTGACTCCCTCTGAGCACACCCACTCAATAGTTTGAAAATTCAATTATGGCCATTTATTTAAAAGGTCATTTTTGTGTATTTGTATGGATGCATTGTGAATACAGTGCTGAGAGGATTGGCGGCTCAGTGCAAGATGATTCGAGCAGCCATGTGACACGTTGCACAACACAGCAGGTACTATCAACAAAACAAAATCCATTACAAACGAATTACAGTAAGGGTTGTTTTTCCCGGACCTTCTTTACAGCCAGGAAAGACCAAAACCCAGTTTGTTAAAGTGAACCAGCTTGAAGACACGCAGGCAGTACGATCTGTGGCCTTCCATCCCTCCGGATCACTTTATGCTGTTGGTTCCAACTCTAAAACTCTCAGAGTTTGCGCCTACCCTGACACCCTAACAACCAGGTCAGGTCCGCTCATAAACATTAAACCATCAAATATTATTACTGTTTGTTGTATGGAAGGTGTTCAGGACTGTTAAGATAAGTTCAACTAATACATTTACAGTAGATACCTTGCCTGCACAGTTCCTCGTATGCATTTCTTCTCCATGTTTAGCACTCCGGATGCAGTCAAGCAGCCAGTGGTGCGCTTCAGAAGGAACAAACACCACAAAGGTTCCATCTACTGTGTCGCCTGGAGTCACTGTGGACAGCTGTTGGCCACCGGCTCCAATGACAAATATGTCAAAGTTCTGCCTTTCAATGCTGACAGCTGCAATGCGACAGGTACAAATTTATGTTTGCCTTTTTTTGTTTTTTTTGTTTACAGTCATCATAAAATTATTAGTTGCTACACATTCAAGCAGGATAAAGACTTTACTGAGGCTGATGTCATTCAGGTCCTGACCTGGAGTTCAGCATGCATGATGGGACCATAAGGGACTTGGCCTTCATGGAGGGTCCTGAGAGCGGAGGTTCCATCCTGATTAGTGCTGGAGCTGGAGACTGCAACATCTACACCACTGACTGCCAGAGAGGACAGGGCCTCCATGCCTTGAGTGGACACACTGGTATCTGACCTTTAAACATTTTGCTCTCCTCAGAAAGTTTTAGGAAGGTCTATAAGTCACATTTACACAGTTCAGTTTGGTTTGGTAATCCTGACCTTGCTTGTATCTTGACCTCAAGGTTTGTGGGCATGATGGTGATAGTGTGTATCATTCATTATAACACCAAAACACAAATTAATCTCTTAATGAATTAAACAAAGAAGCTCAACGTTATACAGTCAACAAAATGCAACAAGGTAAGACACCCAGCCTTTAGTGGCTATTACAAGAAGACTAGGAACTTTTCTCATCTTTTAATGACAGTTGTCGCATGAAAGAGGCAATTATCTAATAACTAATCAACAGATGTGTGTTTATTGTGTGTGTACTGTACTGTATATCTACACCGTTTAGGTACTGTATTACTACATTGCTATCCTAACAGATGGGTGCCAGAAATTGGTATGGTACAGATCAGATATTTTGGTAACCTTCACCACAATGATAATGCAAAAATGTGTAAAAAATAAATGTGTACTGCATCAAACTGAACTTGAACTGTTTGTTGTAGGACATATACATTTTTTGGACTGTTGGAGAAAGGCAGAGTTGAGCATGTGAGAGCATGTCAACTCCACACAGTCAGGCCCGAGCTAAGATTCAACCCGTTTAGTATAGCATAGCATAGGATAGTATATCAAAGTGTATTCATGGCTTCACTTGTGGTTTTGAACAGGCCACATTCTGACGCTATACACATGGGGAGGGTGGATGATCACGTCTGGTTCCCAGGACAAGACAGTTCGCTTCTGGGACCTGCGGGTTCCAAGTTGTGTGCGTGTGGTGGGTACAACCCTGCATGGCTCAGGTAAGTCGACTGTATTAATTGCCCAGTTTAACAATATAATGAATTCATGGTAACACGTGAACGTGAGGACAGATGTGCATCTTATTGTTCAGTGTACATTCCATTCATGTCTTATGTTCTTGTTACTTGTTATTGTGGACTTATTGTTGAGTTATCCATACAGAGCTGTGTGTACTGAATAATGAACAACGTGGTTAAATTGTAAAGGAGACCAAGTTGACCTTGGAAAATGTCTAATTGTGGACATTCTCATTTTTATGCTGCAGTTGTAATCGATTCTCATAGAGTCTCACACGGTAATGATTGAAACTCCAAATATTTGAATGAATTTAGAGGCATTTTTTCCCCAAAATGTTGGTTGACTTTTGGATATACGATTAGGGGTGTTCCAATATATCAAGCTTAGAGATTACATTGTTTGTGAAAGAAACTTGGACACATATCAGTTGCAACAAACAAATTGTTGATGTCACCACCTAAATGTGACTAACAAGAAATGCTTTAAAAACTGTTAAATATGATCAAATGAAAATATGGAGCTTTTGTTTCACACAGGAAGTGCGGTAGTTTCGGTGGCAGTGGATCCCAGCGGGCGCCTGCTCGCCACTGGCCAGGAGGACAGCACCTGCATGCTGTATGACATCAGAGGAGGCCGCATAGTCCAGACGTACCGCCCGCACGGCAGTGACATTCGTTCAGTACGCTTCTCACCAGGAGCCCATAACCTTCTGACTGGTTCCTATGACAACAAAATCATCATCAGTGACCTGCAAGGTAGCGGCAAACAATTATGTTGCTGCATTGACTCAGGTTATAATCACTGAAATAACTACTAGGCAATTAACATCACTTCATTCCTTTTCTTTGAACCCAGGTGACCTAACAAAACCAGTCCCTCAGACGTTGGCAGGTGAACACTGGGACAAGGTGATCCAGTGTCGATGGCATCCCAAAGATCGAACCTTCCTCTCTTCCTCCGCTGATCGGACTGTTGTCCTCTGGGCTCCCAACCCTTGAGAAAGTCGGAAGACTCACAACAAAATCAGTAGCGAGCCTTCAATGGAACATCAAGTATATTCAAGTGTTGAATCACAAACTTTTGCATATGTTCGTGTTTTTATGTCAGTGCATTAAGTTGTCAGCGCTGTTCCGTCATACAATATCTTTGGGCTCTATTTTCGTGACTGGCGTAAATCTGCGTGGAGGGGTGTTAGACCAGGTTATGGTCATTTCGCAGACGAGCGCAAGCCGGCGTATTTAAAAGAGGGAGGTGTGCGCCATTGTGTGCGTGAACAAAGCCGATTTCAATCATCTCCAAACAAAGCGGCTCCTCTCATTCCCTTTAAATGGGGTGCATTTGATAAGTCTGTAATTGTAATAATGTGCTCAATGAATTGATTTCTACGATGATTCAGAGGGTTTGGTGTCCACTATTCACATATTTATGAATGGAATACATTTGACATCTACAACACATGTCTACGGAGTTCAGAATCTGCCGGTATGTGCCTACAAACCAAATTCGCGTTAGACCAGCTGCTCCACGATTAAGACGTGGTCTCAGCAAGCATACGTTTAGACCGACTTTCTGCCACCAAATTGTCAGTCCCTAGTGCGCATGTCAAAGGTCACACCCTCACTGCGCCTGAATGCTCATCTTGGCGTAGACTAGTCTGCCAGCTTGGCAAACGCACAGCTAGCCTTGCAGTGGCATGGAACTCAAGTTACAACATTTGCGCTCTTCTGCAGACGTACCGTTGACGAAAATAGAACCCTTTATGGACAGATATATGACAGGTGTAGAAAACTGGATTCATAGTGCTTTATGCTTGTCAAATCACGCAGTCATCAATGTCTAAAGATAGTTTTTATGGTGGAGAAAAGATGAGAAAGTGGCAAATAGATCTGCAACATGAAGTTGTTGTACCATAAAATGACAGCTTTATGATGTATGTTGATAGTACACTGGTTTGAAATGCAGAATACAGTTCAGAGTTCCTGTATGTACAGCGCTTGTACAAATTAAAATAATCAGTCCATTAATATTTTAACCAGCACTTTAAATCTAGACACTGTATTTGAGGATAGCTTGGTGAATATAGTTTTGCTAGAAGAACCCTAAATTATAAATGTGGGACAAAAATTATTGGTAAAAAAAACCAAAAAATTGCGAAAGAGTTTAAATTATTTTATTTTATTTTTAAAACACGAAGTCTTTGTCCAATACTTGTTGGCCTATTGTCAAAATACAAAGGGTTTATAATAATGCACTTGAAAGCTATGGAGAGGAATTTATTACATAATGTGCCTTTTTAAAGCATTAGAGAGAGATTTTTGGGTTGGTGTAGTAAGTGAACCATTTATCTATGCAGGGTTATCTATTTTTTACCATTTACTGTACAGACTTGGACAAGTGTACGTTTTTTTTGTTGTATCACTCACTGCACATTTTATATTGTATGTTGTGTTAGTACTGGAAATATGAACTGAATGAATAGTAAGTAATATTGTACAACAGAAACAGACGCTATAACAATTTACATGTTGAACACATCAATGTCTCTGATGTGTTTGGTTGTACACAACTAGAATTCATAAATTGCACCATTAGAATAGTTTGATGTGTACTAGGGGGTTTGAACTTTCTGACAAATTTCCCACAGCACTTTTAGAAAAAGAATAGCACAACAACTTCTCTCTTTTTTTATAAGGTGAAGTTACAGTATGTTGAATTAAGAAATATTGTGATGAGCGTTTCATCACTTATCAACTGCTCTGGACCTTTTGAAGTAAATATGTGACGTGAGATCTGAATAATCTTCAAATAAGTCTCTTCAAAAGAATGGTCACCAGACATTCTCTGACAACTAAATATATCTATCCATCTATGTATTTCCTACCACTTACCCTGTTCCTGGTCACAGGTAAGCTCGGGCCCAGCTGGTACATGGGCAAGAGATGGCGTCACTCTTTACTCATGCACTTTAAATGCAGAGGTTGTGCACATAACAGTATAACAATAGTTGTTCAACTTACTACTATGCAGAACGTTTTTGGTGTGACTGACAGAAGGTATATCAAAATGTTTGTCAATTGTACTAAACTCACTTACTTGGCTTGCTCAGTGCCTCAGTTTAATATTACAACCTCACCTTACCTTACACCATAATTATTTTGTATTGTATATGTTGAAGTACCGTATGTTTAATCACCTTGTGTTGTTGTACATATTGTTTATTCCACATGTCTCATCATTGTGATGTTGCCTCTGTGGGTCACAGTGGGATCTTTTATTGTTCTGACTTACCTGCCAAAGGGCCATTAGAGTTCAATAGATTGAAATAAAACATGCCACTGGTGATAAATAAAATGGGTGTTAAAACAATGTTTTGTTCGAGGCTACACTTTGTAATGATAATCCTGCATGTGAGGACCACATAATCCTGAATACTACAAAAATACTGTATATGTAGGAATTTAGCTGTACAGACTTGTTTCCATGCAAGTTAAATAGGTGACTGGCTGCACCGTAGTTCTTCATTGTACAACTTCATTTATGAAAACAAAGCCCAAAATTGGACCATTTTCTTCTAGTTACTTTTTGGACTGAATCGGAGTAATCTATTGTGAAACAGGCTCTGAGGGTTGAACTGTTCATGGATTTTTTTTATAAATGGGAATTGCCAACATTTGAACCTTTAATTGAAATGCCTCTATTGAACCCTTTGAACCACAACTGAGCCTCAATTCCTTATGAATGTACATTGTAAATTGCTTACTCTGTGGTTCACATATTCAATGATTATGATGACTTCGACATTTGGTACCAATACTATGATTGAACTGCTGAATGGTCAACAAGGTTGTGTGAACTAGTAGCATAACATATTGTTCAACTGTAGGATACATTTATATTGCGATGAGACCCATATTTTGATACAGTCGGCTTTCATGTGGGGGCTTGTTTCTGTTGACCCAAATATGGTGTCCGTTGTTGATTGCCAAATTTAGTATGATGATCACTGACATAATGAAGAAAGTTGTATACAAAAACATATGGGACAGATAGGTTTGCTGGAGGGATGAAGGTCACTGGAGAGTAAAAGAGAAACTGTCATCACTCACATGCTGCGCTCGATCATTCGCTCCTTTGTGAGGGGGACAATGTGAACCGACATTTGGGGGGCTTAAAAAGCATACGCACTCTGAAAAGCCAGCCAGCTCGCTGGAGGGACCACCCGACCGAGCAAGGCGTATCGGAAAGAAACTGGACTTTTGAGCAAATCTATACGCTGGATGATATTTTCTTTGTGGTTCCAAAAGACAACGTTGTGAAGAGCATCAAAACTTAAGGTGAAACTGCAAGTGACATTTGGAGCTTCTCTTTTTAACTTTTTTTTTTTTTATTGGTTTTAACGGGGCCTGGAATAGGCATTTAATTTGTAATGTTGGATACACTTATGTGTGTTTTGTAAGTTTTTTGTTTTAAAGCTATTACATAGAATTGTAAATAAGTCTGAAATCATCAAATTGTGTCTGGTTTGACCCATAAAGCAACTGCTGACACTTCACTTGTTCATTATCGTGTGTTGGGAAGGGGGAATTAGTGAACAATTGCTCGGACCTGCCTATCATGCACTCTCATTGTCAGTCAGATGATGGGTCAAGTGTTTTGCTAGCCTAAACCCATTTCACCAACCTTTGAAAACATTGAGCATTGAAAACATTTCTTTTTATTTTTAAAATTGCTAAAATGTCTTCGAGTGGTTTCATTGAATTTACTGTTGTTGCTGTTTTTTTCACAATCAAATTATGAGATCCAATCATACTGAGAGCTGGGTCTAATACGAGAGTTCACCAGAATGTTAGAAAAGGGAATACTGGATCTCAAAATATTGCGCAGGTGTACCTAATGTTGTGGCCAGTCACTGTAAATTGAGGAAGATGTTTAAATTTAATAATGTCACAGTCAAAAATGACACATAAACTTATAAATAGAACAAAACATCTCTTATTGTTGTACAGTCATGGAAACAATTACAAGACCACCCTTGTTTCTTTGATTTCTTGTTCATTTTAATGCCTATTACTACTAATAGGTATATTACCTGAAGAATACAATGAGCATGACAAAAATGCAGCTGATTCCATAATACTTTGTCCTATCTGACATTAATTGTATTCCCAGTGATTTTGGTTATTATCAAGAAAACCATGGAAAATGGCTCGATATCAGTTCTGAATTAAACCCTTATGAGCTTTTTTTTGTTGTCATCATCATATTTGTCCAAACAAATCTACCTTTAGTTGTACCAGGCAAACTGAAGAAACAAGGGTGGTCTCGTCATTTTTTTCCATGACTGTATCACTGTGTCAAATTAATAATATTTTCTTTGCAAATATTTCAGTAATCCCACAATGTAAAAATGAATGAATTGTTCCTTCTTCTCTTTGATTCTCTCCATTCAGGAGGAGAGAAGTTTTGCCAACTTCTCCACCATGCTGTACACTCTGGCTGGAGGAGGCACACTCTGCGGCGTGGCTGCCCTGGTGCTCTTAATCGTCTCCACAGCTACCGACTTCTGGATGCAGTATCGTTACTCGGGTAGCTCAGCCAATCAAGGCCTTTGGAGGTTTTGCATCAACCACAAATGTCATGCTCACACCATCACTGTAGGTAAGGCCAAGAGGATTTGTCAGTTGACAAGACAACCCTTTGTACACAAGTTTTTTTTAGATGCAAGCTGTCATTCTTGTGATTTAGTGCTTTGATTTAAGAGCAAAAATTTGAGATAAGAACTCTGTATGGTGACGGTGAAGTCAACTTACATCACAACAGGCAGCAGTTTGGCAGATAGTTGAAGTCTGCTGTCAAACCAAACCCACAACAAAGAGAATTACGTGTGTGTTAATGTAAAACAACCACACAGCTTTCGTTGACTTTGCTCAAGTCTGCTTAGCTTAATGCTAACAAACAATGCAAAATTCTAACGAATAGCATCGGTGTGGCGGTGGTGTTATAAACTTCCAAGCAAGGCATACTTGAACACAAACGGTGGAGCAACACATGGAGGCAGAGTATATAACAATACTCACATATTATTTGTCCTCTTTGAAAAACAACTATTACTGCAGCTTGCTGAGGACTGTCTCCATGTACAGTATATCCATATTTCTGTATTATAATACCCCCAGTTGACCAAGGTGTGCACACTAGAAGGAGCAGCAGAATGATTTAATCATGATGTACAAATTGTTTATTTTTTTACATTATATTTAATTACAGTGTCTTATTACTGTATGTTTTATTTTTTTATATAAAGCACAATAGGGGGCTTGTTTCCTTATTAAAAACTTCATTTTGAAAACTTTTTTGGGGGAGGCTGGAACGGATTAATGGCATTTCCAGTCAGTTCAATGGGGAACGATATCTCTAAGCTGAAAAGGTGTTTATTGGTAGTAAAGTATTTTTTTTAAGAGGTAGTCTTTATTTGTGGAAACACTAAGTGAATGCCCGTGTGACCTGCAGCCTTCTGGGATGCGACTCGGGCCTTCATGCTGCTGGCTGTGCTCAGCTGCTTTGCTGGCGTGGTGCTCGGCCTGAGTGCTTTCACCAATGGGACCAAGAACAAGAGGGTGCGCATGGGGGGCATTGCCCTGGTCTTTTCAGGTGACACAGAAAATATTCTTTTCCATAAACTGTTTTGCACATGTAATTCAGCATTTACATACCACGTACTCCAACTATCTCAATGCAATATGATGCACATAAGACTTGTTGGGGCCTCTCTTTCAGGTTTTCTTGCTCTCTTGGCTCTCTCCATCTACACGGGAGTGACAGTCACTTTCTTTGGGAAACGCTTCTTGGACTGGCGATTTTCATGGTCCTACATCATCGGCTGGGTGGCCATCATCCTGGCTTTTGCAGCAGGTATTTACAGTATCAGTGGTAAGGGAATTCACCAATCACTGTGGATAATGTAAAGAAAGCTGTCCAACATGATTGGAAAACTTACTGCATACATGTAGTTATTCACTATATTTCATTAATGTTCATTTGACACACATAATTTGATATGTTGTGTATGTTATTGGCAGCGGTGTTTGATAAATTTCGCCTCTTCATTTACAACTGGTAATTATGAGAAACAGCTTTCAGTATGATGCACAGCAGTTGTACACCGCTGCAAACACCAACTACAAAAATTAACAAACTGTTAAAATGTAAATTTTCTGACATTGTCAATCAAAACAGAGCGGTATAATCTTTGTGAAGGATACAGTGTTAGTACAGCTGTGGCGTAAGTCATACAATGGGTTGGTGGGCTAATAAATTTGTTATGCACTATACAGTATATAAGAACAATTACTGTGACCTCCATCTTGTCCTATAGGGAGCCCCCATCTATATTTATTGCTATAGTTAGTATTGTTAGTATTGTTAAAAACAGTTGTAAGTCATTTGAACTTTTTTTTTTTTTTAACATAGTGTTTAATTAAAGTTGATAATGGTCCACATTATTATCCTGTATTCGCAATGCATCTCTCAATAATACTTCCTATGACTGTCATGCAATTGATTATTAACAACCTCCATTCATAATGATATCATTATTCTATCACTTACACACACCCAATAATAACTCCCTGTGTCTCATCCATCTTAGGTGTGTTTCAGCTCTGTGCTTACCAGCGAACAACCGCAGAACCTTCGCCCCCAAATGTCTCTGACAGTTGAACCACAACACACTGCGGCAATGCAACTGATGCTTGTCAGTAGTTAGAATAAAGAGAAATCATACACGTGCTGTGTGCCTTCTCTGCTATAGAAAAATAAAACAATATAGTACAACACTACGCCAAAGTGTTTGTTAGATCACCCGATGCTTTGTTGTTTTATCCTCACTCCCCCACATTATAATGAAAGCAGTCTGTAGAACCTAAAATTGGTTATAATTTAATTTGATTTTGCCATTACTGGCAGTAAGTAACTTTGCTACATTGCTGACACTAACTAACAGCATTAGTGCTGTACAGGCCTATATCAGTACTATATCAACATGGCTTCTGTGGAAAAAGGCCATTAAAACAACAAAACTAGTGGGGGCCTAAGAGCTTTGCATAATACTGTATATGGACTTTTTATAAAAAGGTTTTACCAATTTGTACACACCTAAAGCCTGTAGTACACTTGTACACCACTGGTACTACACACAACAAAAATGTTCATGTTATGTTAATACCTTTACTGTTTACCTAAAGAGACCGTGAACATAAGTGGTAATAGAAAACAGAATGCATGGATTCATTTATTAAAAGCATTCTGGGTGTCAAACAAAACAAAGCATTTTTATCTGTAAAGGTAGCATTTGATTAGCCTTTGTACCGAATCTCATTTGAATTTACATGCGTATCTAATGAAGTATCCAGTGATAAATGAGCTGTATTGTAAATCATCGAAAAACGAGAAGCACCGGAAAACGCAACAGTAGTGTCCAAGTTGCTCCACCAGATGGCGCGCCTATTCTTTTTTATTTTTTACATTTCAATAAGTCACTCACGCAATCATCTTCATTTTGGCCAGCCTGTGTTGAAAACAGGTCAAAATACCATTTCAGGCTACACAACAAATTGCTTCCGAAATTTCTCTTGGGGAAAAAAAAGATGCTATTAAATTATTTTTCCATTTGATATTGTAATAACTTTCACCGTATCTGATATAACTCCACCATTTTTGCATGTCCAAGTTAACACAATGAACTGCTGACAACTGGTACGTCTCTTCTGGAGCATAGTTTTAACGTTGTCTGCTTCTTACATATGAGAATGGAGGAAAAAAAAAAAGTCTTGAGGGCGACAGATGAAATGACAACAACAATTCTTCGCAACATTTGATTTATTTTCAGCAATAGCAAAGTCATCTCACAGAGACTACTTTGAATTACACAATGCAAATAAATATATATTTATAGGGCCGTAGTGTAATTAAGGACATTAACAATGGTTCTTACACTTTGAATAGTGCAAAACCACACAAATGCTGCTCTCGTTAGGATATTTGCATCGTATTCGCTTGAGGACAGTAGATCTGTGCGTGTGCTACCCCCTGCTGGGAGACTGACAGTACTGCGCGTGTCGAATGCAGCAAATTGAACTTGTGATCAAATGCTGCCCTCGTTAGGATATTTGCATCGTATTCGCTTGAGGACAGTAGATCTGTGCGTGTGCTACCCCCTGCTGGGAGACTGACAGTACTGCGCGTGTCGAATGCAGCAAATTGAACATGTGATGCAGTTTTGAATCAAGTCTATTCCATGTTGGGAAAGGAGCGCTTCCACAACAACAGATCGTGAGCTGTGGTGTGCATGGGCATCATCAGGCAGGTGGGAGAGGCTCTTATGGAAAAAGAATCAAGTCAAGCAATAAATACAAGTCAAATTAATAGTCAAGCGGTGATATCGCTCTCTCTCGCTCACTCAAAGGGACTGTAGAGAAGCACCCAAGCCAAGACGTGAAGCCCAATGACGAGCACTAGACTTTGAAATGACAAAGGAATATCTACCTGGTGGATCGTATCCACCAGCCCTGAGTGAAAACACTTTGAAACAAAGAAAGGTCTTAGCACCGTCAGACAAACACCCGAAACGACAACTTTTTGCCATTTCTACTCAATCCAAACACAGCGTCTTGGATTGTGACAGGCACAACACATTAGGTAAAGTGCACTCGCTCCTTTTACTCACATCTTAGTTTTTTTGTTTTTTCCTTTTTAACACATTTTCTTCCCCACAAAAGTTTGATTTGAAAAACAGTACACAGAAATAAAAAACATTGTGCCCTGCATAATAGTAATTTGTGGCATTTTGAACATTTTTAGAGCTATTTTTGTTGTTGCTGAAACTTGGACCTTATCAACAAGCGCGGTTTTAAGTTGTCCTCCACGGAGCCGAGGGACAACTTGTAGTCAGTCAGGTTTCCATAATGCAGACGCACACATGAACATTAGCGACACATCATTGGTGTACCTTGCTGAAACCTGACTAGAAATGTAGAAACGCCACTTTGTCCAAAAAACAAAGTGTGACCACTTCTTCTCCTGACAACGCATTGAGACATCTTGTCCAGCTTTGCTGTCAACTATGTATGCATTGATTATGCCGGACAACCTCTGAGCATTGATCATTAAACTTGTTAAATCACTTCAAAGACAAGGAAGAGATAAAGAAACTGAGCAGGAGAGAGTAGACCATCAGGAGAAGCCTTAGTGGGCTGATCATTATCATAATCATCATCATTTCAGCCCGAAGCTGGTAAGGAAGAAAAGACATTCAAAAGAGAGGTACCCAAGTTTCCAAGGAGACAGACGCGTTCATACTGCTGCAAAGACGGAAGGGTGAGGGTGAACGTCATGCAGAGAGACGTGCACATCTTTGGCTAGTGGCAGCGCGACGTCTGCGGTGCCGGGGTGTGTTGGTGAGCGCGACAGCTGGCTAATGCTGATCGGTATAACCCTGTTCAGACAGCATGCTGAAGGAGAGGAAGACGATGTGGAACAGTCGGTCCCACGTCCTCCAAGCTCGAACTTTGGTCCTCACAGCAAGACACGCTGCAACCATGCAGGATGTACATGCGTTTTGGCTCGGCTCTGTGCGACTAAGTGGTGGCATCTCTTTTTTCTTATTTTGCATTATAATTTTTTTTAAACTAGCCCTTCAAGTTAAAAAGTTGAAATTGCACAGATTGGCCACTTTTCACTTGACGTGACATGAAATGTCTTCCGCTGGAAGTTATCCTCCAAGTCACTAGTCAGCCGTTCTACCTCTCCTTTCGCTGAGTGTTATGTGTCTTGGCGGTACCTGATGAAAAGGAAATGGCAAGAGTGAGGCACAGTGAAAAGTAAGCGGATAAGCATGTCAAGCAAAACTCCAAAAGTGTAGGGCAGAAGTACAAGAGATGGTTATGCATCCTCAGGGGCGCTGACGGGGACTGTAGTAAATGGTAAACCTGAGTGATTAATCGAAATTTAATCTTGATTTCCATTTTGGCTTGTCAAGATCATAAAAACATTATAATCTAACCAAAACAATTAATGTGCTGAACTGTATTGTAAAAGCACCCTGAATGCACCGGTGTTGTTTGCAGTAGCTAGCATGTTGTGCGACATACAGTGGGTACGGAAAGTATTCAGACTCCCTTAAATTTGTCACTCTTTTTTATATTGCAGCCATTTGCTAAAATCATTTAAGTTCATTTTTTTCCACATTAATGTATATACAGCACCCCATAAAAATGTACCGGCATTACCAGATAACTAGCAACCCTTTACTGCTCAGTGACTGTTTTCTTTTTTTTTTGTGAATGTCTTTATGTCTCCAAAGCGTTCTGTAAATTGACTGTCTGTTGTCGTACTAGAGCGGCTCCAACTACCGGAGACAAATTCCTTGTGTGTTTTGGACATACTTGGCAAATAAAGATGATTCTGATTCTGATTTTGACAGAAAAAAATCCCGGAATTTTTGAAATCTTTGCAGATTTATTAAAAAGGAAAAACTGAAATATCACACACCATAAGTATTCAGACCCTTTGCTCAGTATTTAGTAGACGTACCCTTTTGAGCTAATACAGCCATGAGTCTTTTTTGGGAATGATGCAAGTTTTTCACACCTGAATTTGGGGATCCTGTGCCATTCCTCCTTGCAGATCCTCTCCAGTTCTGTCAGGTTGGATGGTGAACGTTGGTGGAGAGCAATTTTCAGGTATTTCCAGAGATGCTCAATTGGGTTTAAGTCAGGGCTCTGGCTGGGCCATTCAAAAACAGTCACGGAGTTGTTCTGAAGCCACTCCTTCTGTATTTTAGCTGTGTGCTTAGGGTCATTGGCTTGTTGGAAAGTGAACCTTCGGCCCAGTCTGAGGTTCTGAGCACTCTGGAGAAGGTTTTCGTCCAGGATATCCCTGTAATTGGCCGCATTCATCTTTTCTTCGTTTGCAACCAGTCTCCCTGTCCCTACATCTGGAAAACACCCCCACAGCATGATGCTGCCACCACCATGCTTCACTGTTGGGACTGTATTGGACAGGTGATGAGCAGTGCCTGGTTTTCCCCACACATACCACTTAGAATTAAGGCCAAAAAGTTCTATCCATCTTGGTCTCATCAGACCAGAGAATTTTATTTCTCACCATCTTGTAGTCCTTCAGGTGTTTTTTAGCAAACTCCATGCGGGCTTTCGTGTGTCTTGCACTGAGGAGAGGCTTCCGTCGGGCCACTCTGCCATAAAGACCCGACTGGTGGAGGGCTGCAGTGATGATTGACTTTCTAGAACTTTCTCCCATCTCCCGACTGCATCTCTGGAGCTCAGCCAGAGTGATCTTTGGGTTCTTCTTTACCGCTCTCACCAAGGCTCTTCTCCCCCAATTGCTCAGTTTGTCTGGACGGTCAGCTCTAGGGAGGGTTTTCGGCTCGTCCCAAACGTCTTCCATTTCAGGATTATGGAGGCCACTGTGCTCTTAGGAACCTTAAGTGCAGCAGAATGGTTTTTTTTAACCATGGCCAGATCTGTACCTTGACACAATTCGGTCTCTGAGCTCTTCAGGCAGTTCCTTTGACCTCATGATTCTCATTTGATCTGACATGCACTGTGAGCTGTAAGGTCTTATATAGACAGGTGTGTGGCTTTCCTAATCAAGTCCAATCAGTATAATCAAACACAGCTGGACTCCAATGAAGGTGTAGAACCATTTTAAGGATGATCAGAAGAAATGGACAACACCCGAGTTAAATATGAGTGTCACAGCAAAGGGTCTGAATACTTATGGGGGTGTGTTATTTCAGTTCTTTTTTAATAAAATCAGCAAAAATGTAAACAATTACGTTTTTTTCTGTCAATATGGGGTGCTGTGTGTACATTAATGAGGAAAAAAAGGATCTTAAATGATTTTAACAAATGGCTCCAATATAAAAAAGAGTGAACAATTTAAGGGGGTCTGAAAACTTTCCGTACCCACTGTACTGAAAGTTATTCTGCCCTCCCTGAGCGTGCTTTCAGCTGTTTATTGACACTCCAGTTTGAGTTTACTGTAAAACTAAAACACACGACAAAAATAATTACACACATTGTATATTTAAATACAACACATACTTCGTTTTAGTTTCGCTCCTCAAAAATCACCAATTTAATGCTAACCAATAATGAAAAACCTGATTGACGGGCTAACAAAGATTAGCCTTAGAAGTCACAGGAGTGATATACAAATACAAATAATGAATATTCACACACCAACATTGTAGGAATACATACAGATGGGTAATATAACAATACTCACAAGCATATATTCTTCCTAATCTGTAAAAATTCCAAACATTCAATCATGACTTTCTTCTTCTACTCTTTATCTGAAAGTGAGAATGCATCTCCATGCAAGCACCACACCACACTGCCCCTAAGAGGCCAAGGTGCGCACAGCAGGAACAGCAAGTATTTCTTTTATTTGTTTTTTCATTGTTATCATTTTAATATTATTTTACTTCCGTCTAATCTATATTCTGGTTGTTCTTTAAAGTGATATTTAAAGTTGTGTTGTGGTGGATAATAAATCCCAATGAATAATCACCTTGGGCCTCAAAGAGAGATTTTGCTGCTGAGTAAAATTTAGTACAACTCAAAAAAGTAAAGGCTAGAACGTACACATACGTGTGCTATATAGTCTTTGTGAAGCACAGCACATGTAGTAATCTCCCTGCACGTTTGTTATTATTCCAACAACGGTTGGCTCCTTTTTACATTTGTGTCTGTCAATGTTAAAACAATAAATGCATGAAGTCATTATGTATGGTGACTTGCTTTCCAGGCAGTAAAATATCGCTCCATTTCTTCATATGTGTCAGTCACTTGTCATCACAGTTAAGGTTGAGAATGTGTTCTTGTTTTAACATTTTAGTTTTAAACAGAAGTTCTTTTCTTTTTACATAAAATTGTTGTTATGGATGAACTGAAGGTGAACCAACTTCCTGAGGAAAATTGCATTTGGCCTTGGGGGTTTTTACTGTAGTCCTTAATTGTGTTCAGTCTTGGGCTTTTTAGCTCAGTGAAAGAATATCTGAGCATTCATAATTTCTGAAGGAATTGCTTATGCTCTTTTTTTTAAATTTTTTATTTATTTTATTTATTATTATTATTATTTTTTAATTGGACTATTTACTTAAGAGTGAATTCATGCATTACAGTATAAATGGGTTAGCACCTCTTCATGCCCAAGCTGTTGTGTTAAATATTGCTCAATTAATTCAGTTTGTGGTTGGCTTGGACAACAACTTACCCGCTCTGTAGGGTGAACTCGGGCAGTGCACCAAGTGACATCAGCTGTTCCTCCAGGGCCACAATACGTAACCCGATGTAGCCTGAGGACAGCAGCAGCACCACCACCCTGAGGAGTGTAGACAAGTTGAAATAAACATGAACACCCCACTATGTGGGCATAATAATTCCTTGACGTGTGTGCGGAAAACATCACTTTTGATAAACTGTTTGCTATTATACAAACACATCTAACTTTGAACTAACAGAGTTTGTGTGTGTGTGTGTATATGTGTGTGTGTGTGTGTATATATATATATATATATATATATATATATATTTGCATTTGGAGTGGGATGTAGCAACTTACAGTATCAAGTAGATGAAGAGCAGCGTGTTGAGGGTGCTGGCCTCTCTCTGAACCAGCAGAGACTTGGCCTTCTCCGTCACATTCCAAACCCACGAGCCACCTGGAACTGAAGGCGGGGGGCGAACATGCAAGGACAACATTAATGTCAATGTCATGTTGGCAGGCTGCATCTAAATTTGGCTTTCAGGCATCATTTATTCAAGAGCATTCAAACAGACACATGAAGCCGCAACACCAGAAAAATGCTGTGCAATTTCGTATGGGTTTTATCATGTGCATGTGAATTAAATATACATGCAATCTGATCTTCCCAAATATTTTGAATGAACTGGAAGTTAACCAAGGCATACAGCCACTGTGGGATTGTTTTTGATACCTGAAACGGACAAATCATCCTCTGAAGATGAGCTCTCACTCTGCTGCTTATGCAGGCTCTTGAAAGTGGATCCTTTTCCATTAGGCAGTGCGGTCTCTGCATACAAATAGAGGGAGACATCGATGATTACGTTTGCATGGCCAAATTGATCAGATTACGGACTGCTTGTTCTCCTACTTTTTCACACTCCCATGTCATGTCCAGCAATTCGATCTTTGGCTAAACAATGTCTGCCTTGACTACGCTAGGCGGCAACAATGCTCCTATCAGCTACAAGGAAGAGTAGCTCATTCCTACTTGCTAAATATTACAAGCCAAGTGCTAAAACAGACAACTTCAATATCTTTGCTCATTTCACTGCAAATGTTTTCACAGAATTATTGTGCGCTGATTAACAATCAAGAACAGTGTGATAAGTGTGGATTAAATAGATCCTGATGAATAACTTTGATTCAGTGTTTGAAAATGTTATTTTTTAATTGTCATGGACTAACAAAATACAGACACATCATTGTCAGTCTATTTGTATTCAAATGTGAACAGAAAAATTCAGTTTTAGTGTTACAATAGATGATTTGATGTGTTGATTTGCTTACTGTAGTTACCATGTCAGAGTTTAAAACCATGTTTCACAGCTGTTCTGCCACTTATTAAAAAGATGTATTTTCCTTCCATTCATATGCTATGACTTGTTACATCGATTCAATGCAATAATTCGGTTTTCTTTAGTGCACACGTAAACGGACTGAAAATGACTGCTTTTGGATCTTGGACTTGGATTTCAGGCAGGGATGAACAAAATCAACAAGTTCAAGTGCCACATTGGCTGCATGATCGTGTGGCACTTCAACACGATAATTTTCATGCCAAATGTAGACTTCTCACCTTTGTGTGCGCTGTGCAGAGGTTTGTCCTGCAATGCCTGCGGCTCAGAGCCATCGAACTGGTCAAAGCTGCCATCCAGACTGGACTGGCTGGAGTTCTGCCATGACGGTACACAAAGACAATCGTGAGTTAATTCCGCAGCACACATCTGCGGACATGCAGATTGAGGGCATAATGGAGAAAGATGAGACATGAAGTGATCAAATTAAATCATCTATTATGGTTTCACAACATACCAAACAGCAGCAGTAGAAAGCAAAAACAACAGTATAACAAGTTACTTACAACAAGTTTGCTCTTGTCAAAGCTATGTTCGGCAGAGGAGATGACGGGGCTACTGTTGGTGCTGCGGTCCTGTAAACAAAATGCACCCTTATGATGCCGGTGCTGATTTGGTAGTTAACACTTTTGAATGGAAACAAACAAACAAACAAATAAGGGGGTAGTGTTAAAGATGAAGGCTTTTGCAAATGCATAGCTTTTCAGAATTTGGATGGGGAATTTTAGTTATTTGCACATTGACACTACTTGCATCACTTGCATTACTGTTATCTACAGTTTCACCAACTTGTGATTAAGAGAGTCCTGGCGTCCCAGACCACTTACCTCAAGCTGAGGACACACAGAGCACAGCAGCTGATAACATGCTTCTCGGTTCCGTAATGAGACAAACAGGAACTGAACATGATCAGGGAACAGGACAGACGGAACATTAGCTACTTGCTTAGCTAACAAACCTAATTACAAGCTCTGTTGGCCTAAAGAAAAGAACGAACCTTTTCTCCCTCTGTGGTTCGGACTGACAAGGCGTTCGGTACCAGCAAAGCAGTGTTCTGCTTTTTGACAATGTGAATGCAGGAGACAGGGATCACTACCTGCAATGGCATCGACAGGAATCATACAATTTGAGTTTGTTGAAACTGTGTCCCTAGGTTTAGGAAAGCTTGTTAAGAGGCTCCAACAGGCTGCCTGCTTACCTTGGTGTCCTTGAGCAGAACAGATGAGTGGAAACAGGCATGGCTGTTCGTGATGTACAGTCGACCATGGTAGGGCACTTCCTTTTGCAGGGCACAGATGTATGCTGGGAAAAGAAGCGGTACATTTCATGAACTCTGATATTGGGTTTAGTCACTCAAAAAGTAAATTGTTTATTCTTGCCCACCTACCATGTATCAAGTCTTCACTTTCTGGAAAGTCTGGAAACAATTTGTGGAATGTTGCATTGTGCTTTATGAAACTCTACAAGACAGAAGAATAAGTTTATTGGCATTTTGTAGGAAAAGGGGGAACAAGACATTCTTCTACCCCCCTCCCCTCCTTTTCCCCATGCTCAACCACATGCAACATTTAAACACCTGCCCAAGTTGCCAAGTTGTAAAATAAAGTTGCATGTCAGAAAATTGCTCTCTCAGAAGGGGAGGGGGTGGTAATTCAAACTACAGAGTCACCAAGAATAAATATATATAAACAAGTGGAGCAATTAGTCTACCAAATATAATTGGGCATAATATGAATGAAATGTCTAAGGTTTATTTAAGGTAATCACAGAGTGAATTGAGGGCTCAACTTGCTGGGCTTGTGCGGCATTCCGAGTGTGACTGTTGTGTTTGCACATGCCTCTCAACAAGAGAGGCACAGCCTCTTCCTAACATTACCAGTATACACTTCAAAAGTTAAGGTGGACTTACACTTTGTGTGCCGCTGCCCTGAGTCCTGTCGAAGCTTCTGCAGTCAACGTCGAAAGTCTGCAACCTATGTGTAGAGTACATACTTAGTTGTACATAAACCATAACTTTGCTCAGTTCACAACAAATTCCAACATTCAAAGGAGCACTTAAAAGATTCTTTCACAAACAAATAGGCTGTAAGTGAGAGTATGTGTTATCAACAGGAAATTACACAACTCAGACTTGTTAACCCATTTAAGGCTCTCATGTTACACACAAGACAGTCATTTGCATTCAAATGGACTGATTTACACTAATTGCTATTTGACACGCTTGAAATGCCATGCTAATCATATGATTATGTAGGCAACCTCACGGTGCACCCTTGATACCATGAAGGCTTCACAAACATTAAAATCATGTGGGAGGAAAGCCTGAGCAGCGCAGTCATGTGTGTCACCACTTGCCACAACAGCTTCTCAAGTCTTGTGATACAAGTTTTTTTGTGACGCTACATCAAGTATCACAGTTGGCCTATGATTTAACCCATCCTACTTTTTCACAAAATATTATTCGACGTAGCTCGAAGATAAATTCTTTCAGGGCCTCCTACCTGATGGCCAACTGTCTGGTGAGGCTTTTGTGTTGCTCTTGAATCTCCAGCTGTGCCGCCTCCAGACTCAACGTCTTCCTGGCCTCCACTTTTTTGACACCGTCTTTGCTGGAGGTGCTCCTGCTCTTCTTCAATTTGGCTGGCACTCCACCAACACTGCTCTCGACTGGGTAGCTGCTGGACATAGCAAGAAGAAGAAGAATGAATTTAAATACAGCTTTTGTTACAGGAGAATCCAGTTGATGTGCACACACAGGATAGTACCAACACATTTTTCATGCACTCTCAGCCATTAATTACACAACTGTTGTTGTCGTTACTTTCATCTTATGAGACATCATTCCGTTTCAACATCAAGTGAGGGGTCCGTCTATGGAGAAACTCTGTATTTTTTTTTACAGTAGTTGTTCACAGCTAAGGATTTGGAAATGGACCACAGGTGAGAACATCTTAAAGTCATGAAATCACAAACCCCACTGAGGCTCTCAAAAACCTGAAATTATAACCATTTCTTGCATTCTCTAACTATTTTACCCTTAAAAACTAAGGGTAGCCGTAAAGCAGTAAACAACACTACTGTTTACAATAACATTTCAAACACAATATGTCCCTATTTGGTTTAAGACTGGTTACTGAAAGACATTTTCAGCAAACTAATGTGCTGGTTAAAGTTGCGCTGTCTCTCTCTCTTTTTAATTGTACATTGTGTCAATAAGTGGCTATACACTTCATGTGTTCGTAAAAAAAAGTCTAGCGTTCGCTTTAGTTTCGTCAATGCAGCTGAAATGCAACGTTTTTTGAATAGCCTTGAAAAATAGCAACTGTGACAAATGGCTGACGTTGAGACTTTCAGAATGTAAGAGGTAAATATGGTTACAAAAGACACAAGACGGTACAGAATAATCTATGGGAGGGAGACGACCGACTTACCTGGAAAATTTTAATCTTTTTGATGAACGGAAACTCATATAGCTACTGACAGTTGGCATTTCCTTTTCTTCTAAAAACCCTAGTCTGTATTAAAATAATTCTGGCATCATGCCATGACTACAAAGAAGAAATAACTAAAACTAGATTTACAGTCCATTTAAAGATAATCCTTTCAGCTAAAATCCAGTCTTCATGCTGCTGTTTTTGTATGAACGTGCTGAAAGAGGAAGCCACTACCGTATGTGCTTGTGGTGGTGTGACACTCCGTAAGAGGGTGACGTCAAACCTAGCCACTCCCCCTGAAGCCAAACGCATGAAAGAAAGCAGCAGAGCACACATACCAGTGCACAAACAAACACAGAGTGCACTTATACATATGCACACAAAGGCAGTACTGTGCTAACAGAAAAAAACATTTGAATCCTTCACTGACAAGTGGTGTCTAACATCAAGATATTTTCCTTCTTGTGAACAAGTAAAAGCAAAGCAGATGCAAAAAAAGTGAAATGCTGATCTAGGAGTGGTGCACGATCATATTACAAAAAGGGTTGGCAGGCACTTGGTAAATCCTAGAAAGGGCGGCAGCACACAATTTAATTATGGTACAGTAATTAAAACTAGTTATGTTTAACCACAGGAGAACCCAGTTGGTGTCTCCCAGATGAATATGCTTTGTGCTGCATCACTTTAGATGACTGGAGTAAAGTTCGGGCGCTAAAGGGAAGTAAGTCATGCACTGCAGCCTCAGCTGGAGGCAAACCATGTCATTATGCCTGACTGGATTAACTATACAAAGTAAAAGATGGGAGCTGTGGGCTAGTTCCATCTTGTAGGCATGTCTACTACTACAGATGTTTCAGCAGCTAACAGGCCCTCCAATGTTGTAACGAGGGGGGCGGGGGGCAGGATGGTATTTGCGCAGCCACCTGGTCTGCAGACAAACATCATACAAACATTTGTTCTGTCTGTGTCTGCGCTATTTCCCCTTATGAGGCTAAACTAACAGCAATAGAAACAATATTCAAAGGCTATCATCACAGGTTTGTAAAGAGGGGAGGCTGTTAACTGGAAACACCAACAAGGTCAAAAGGGAGTCTTTCTTTCAACACCAGGACCCATTCCTTACTTCATTCTCATTCTGAGACTGAATTGAACTGAATCAATTACAGGGTCTGGCACAAGACATTTGCTTTGCAGTTTACAGGTGTTTCTGGTTCCAAATTGTCTCAGAGGATTCAAGGGTGGTGGGTTCCGCTGTTTACAACACACCAATGAAATGAATCAAATACTAGTAGACCCCCACATTTACACAATCTAATGAAAGCCGAAATGTATTTTCCCTTGTGTATTTGTCAAGCAACAGAATTGTCAAAACTGTTTGTTTAGACTATAAAATTTCACACCTTCGACCCATTTCCAACATTAAGTACTGTGTGCCCACAACACTACAAGATAGTGCATCTGACCTCATTCTCAATTTCAATTTATTTCAGTTTATTTCATTCTCTGGGAAAGTTACATCACATGAGGATGGTTTGTCAAATTGAAATTACAGACAGACAGTGAACATTTGAGGAGGATCACATTATACACTTACAAATTGACCCATTAAGCTCACTGGACTACTGCTAAAAATAAAATGGAGATCTTTTTGAAGCTTTAACAACCATAGCGCTCATCTGACTGAAATGATTCAAGTTGTCAGCCCCAGTTTGAAAAACACATGACGAACCGCCACATCAAAATTCACACAAATATGAATCATTCCTAGAATGATTATTTCAATAATAGAGTTAGTGACTTGGACATTTTCTAGTCTTACCTTTCCAGAACCTCAGCACAATGGTTCTCAGCGACTGGCACAATGGTTCTCTGTTGGTTTAGGACTTCCTTTCTATCCATGCTAAACAACGCCTTAAACCTCCACGTCGTTCCTTAACTGTAATGTTTCAAACCTCAACTGGAGAGACCTTTTGCACTTTGACACATTGACTGACTAATGCAATGGGAGTAAAGGTCTATTTTTTTCCGGGGCGACACTTGAAAACAACCAAGAACCAACACAAGCAAGGAGAGTGAAATGCGAAGTAGAGAGTGAACACCTCTGAGATTAATGAACCACAAAAAAGATGGTTGGGGTCCAGGCTTAAATTCTTCAAAAAGCTTGGGCTTTTCTAATGGTCAGAGCCTGTGTTGTTGTGGAAATGGTTGTAACAGTGGGAGGTAAATGGTGGGGGGTAAGAAACCTATTGGTGGGTCATTTACTTTTTAAATTAGCCCTTAAATCACCCAATTTAACAAGTAGGAGTTTGAGTCAAAAGCATCGAGTTCAATAGACATGCTAATAGAGCTAAAGTCATTGTCTTAATACAGGATAACAAGCAGTCTATACCATGTGTCTGAGATGGGATGGGGCTTTGTAAATATGGTAAACGTTTATAATAGTGTACCAACAAATACATCGTCAGAGATCACCACAGAAAATCTGGACACGAGTCAAGTTACAGTCAGTGTTATTTTTGAGTTTATCACTGCACAGCTTGCAAACTCACAACCAGGTTCATATTGACTGGTAAACAACAACTATTCTCTGTAACACTTATCTTCACTATCCCAGATGACTTTGGGAGAGACCCTACACCCTAGTTGCCAGACAATCGCCCTGGTAAAAAAAAATAAAGATCAAGGTACTCAAATTAGTTTGAAGTCTACTAAAAGAGTTGTGGACAGTAATGAACAGCAGTTCGGAATGAAACTGTAAAGTTTTTCATGGGGCGTTAAAAAATATCTTATATGATAGTGGATTTCGGAATAAAGCCAACAATTTTGCTTTTCAGAGAATACGTTCCAATCACAAAAAAGTGACATTATAACTGCTTTAATTTGCTGACGTGACCAAAGCTCCAGAGTTTCATTGCCAAAGATGAAGTCAGCTCCACGAGCCCATCGACAAAACATCTTGCGATGATGAAAAAGGAGCCTCTGGTTCTTATGCCAGATGAGAAAAAGCACATCCCATTGTGCGAGAGTGCCATCTTCTGGAGAGAAATGGTTTGTTGTCCTTAAAACTTCCAAAGTTACCGGTAAATGTGCCACAATGAGCAGTTTTGAGACAGACATATTCCAAGCATGTCTGCTATCAAATTCAAGCTAAATGTTATTGGATACATTGTGGCTTTTAATGCCAACATTTTAAAATGTGACCGAGTTTCTTTCACTGCTGTGCATTTTGTTCTGTTAAACACAACTTTGCTAAGTCGCTGTATTGTTTAAATGTGAAATTTAATGTATTCTTGGATGGAAAATTACACAGAGCTTCTCAAAGTTGTCATCACCCATATAAAACTGCACAAGAGAAAAGTACAGCAATGAGCGTAAAGTAGACACTTTTGGTTTTAACTTTGTGATTACTCAGCTTCCATTTAGAACAAATTAGCGACTATGAAGAACTATGAAAATTAAAGACAACTAAAGTATGTTTCTGGGTTACAGTGAAGGGACCAATGCTGAATTTAGGTGTCCAGACCAAAGAAAATGTATTTACTGATTACTAATTTAAATGTTTTTATTTTAAATAATTGTTTATATCTGTGTTATGGCTGTCGACTGTTGACGTGTGAAATATTCAGCATGCAATTTGGGCATCTGAACACAGATTGTTTCAAGTGTTGTATAAATGTAACAACAAGGATATCAGATACGTGTTCCTTGAAATGTACATGTAAACAATTAAAAATGTGTACATAGGCATTAAAAGAGAGATGGGCACTTGGACTTGCAGTATGAATCAAGCCTAAGTGTTTGAGCTTCAACAGAACAGACATGAAGGGCAGGGAAGTGAGCTACTTGTTAGGCCAAAATAAAATGCAGTTAGTGGCAGCCTGCCAGACCTCAGTCTGCAGAAAGTTATGTGTGTGCGTGTGTGTATTACTGAATGCGTGTTTGTGAGAAAGTCATGTGGCCCTGTGCACACAGCGCCTCACATCAAATCCTGTATGTAGACTGGTGATGCAGACAAGAAGTGATCATTCTTCAAATGTTCCCAGTGAGCGCGCACATGATGCTAGTCTATTTCCTTTTAAATGCTGTTGGGCTTTGGAGGCTAGAAATTAAAACATTTGAAAATGGGTCTCAAAGTGGATGTTTATGAGAACGACATTGAAAATGTTAATTTAAAATGCTGAAAACAGTTGTCAGTGAAACCTGACAGGTGTGCAGGTGGTCACACCTGAACCATAATAACGCTGTAGTAGCATTTGTGCTTATGCCTCTTCTCCATTAAAGTTTATATTCACTGCACTACTGAAGTGTCCAGCTAAGTGTAACTACTTTCCTTAGTCTTCAGTCACCTAACTCATATGCCCATGCACAAAGTATTGAAAAGACTGTTGCATGTGGGTGGACAAGCAATTGGTGTGCATGTACAGTGGTTCTCGACAAAGTGGCAGTGTTTGCAGCAATTTTTGGATGTCCACGTGAACTGGAATCAGTTACATCAGACATGCCACGCTGCTGGCTCGGGCAGACATTTTGTTAGGCCCGCAGGATCAATTTGAAGTCAGCATGACATTGGCCCGCACTACGGCAACAGCCAAACATGCGCATGTAATTCCATGAGCAGCGTCGTTTCATTTGTATGAACTATTCAATACTCAGTGTTGGGGGTGTGGGGATACGACAGTCTGCTCATCAGGTACTCGTTTCAAAGTAGCCACATGATTGCTTATGCATCCGCTCGTGCATTTTAAGTACCAGTAACTCTTACTGCTAATTTTGGAAGATCTGTTTGTTGTTGATTGAAGAAGCACACATTTATAGGATTAGGACGCTATAGAAAACTATATGGATGTGAGTCACTATTATTATCCTTGCTTTCTGTGAAGTTTGAAGTAAATCTGACAATGCGCTCGCTCTCAGTGTGTCCTGGAAAATGAGATGGCGCAAGCGCACGGCGCCATTGTTGTTTAAAGCTAGCTAGCTTAGTTAGCTCGACGGCAAATGTCGTAGTTACGAACTCAAAATCATTGTATGTTCACATTTTCAGCAAGTGCTGGCGATCATGGTATATTACTTTGGATATTGACTATTTTTGGTGTTGTAGGCAATGTATTTTGGTGAAAATATCAATGACAGTCTTAAGCAGCAGCTGCTGCCGACACCCCCTTTAGCTTGTGCCGTAACAGTTTGCTCATCTTCCTGGGGTCCACATATAATTAACAGTAAAAATAATAGATTAGTCCAGTACATAGTACGGGAATACAGTAGTTACACATGAGTCATTGATACAGTAGTTACTCAAAATACATGCTTCAGAGTTCAACAAGTAAACAACATTAACACAAAACATCAAATTAATAATTTGATAAGATATGACATCTAATACTGTTGAAACAAACAAAATATTTCAATCCTCAAGCAGCACCTCTCAAATGAAAATATTATCAAGTGGATAAAATAAAACCAAATAGCAGGCCTGTCAAACTCGCAGCCTACATCCGGCCCGCCACATCATTTTATGTGGCTGGCAAAAGCTAATCATTTACCCGTTATTACAGTAACTAGAACAATAGCTGAACAAACTATTATCCTTGACTTCTGATTTGAAAACTTGCTATCCATCATTTTGTTGTGTGTATATATAATACTATGACCAGGCGATGAAACATTTACTGTGTATGGTTTCACGGTCAAAACGGCCCTCTTAGGGAAACTATCAACAATGTGGCCCGCCGCAAAAATGGTTTGACACCCCGGAGTTATCATGATGTATGTCACACAGAAATAATAATAATAATATAAGTTCTGGTTTGACTAGGTTGTTTTGGAAACATGGCCTAAGGGTAGTATAGACCAAAGTTATCCCACAAAACGTTAGACAGGTTTTTCATTTTATTTTATGCCAACCAGGATAAATTTGCATTTTTACATGGCCACATACAAACAGTACTTAAGAATGAGAGAAACTAAATTTCATGGAATTCAGCAAGCTTCTGTACTGCAGTGTCCCGACAGGCCATCTTACCTAAACTTGGTACCAAGGGCAAAGGAGTGTCTTTAGCACTGCCTTGACAGAGGCAACACTTGACTTCAACTATGACTGGCTGGTTTGAGAGCAACTCTTCAACATTCCTACCAACATAATAAACCTTCCCAGACTGTAGCACATCTCTCAATTGAAGTTCAATACTGCCCGCAGAAATCAAGAAATATATATACCCATTTTTTCCCCCCCTTGGATCATCAATTTGGAAGCCAACATGAAATCTGCATGGCTGTTGTGTCATTACAGGCCGCTCAAACTCTGCCACTTTGCAGTCTAACTTTTCGTGATAAACTAGTTGTAAGTACTGCGGAAGCAAATATCCTGTTTTAGGCTGTACAATTCACTTTTATCTGTGGATTTGAGCCTCATTTTTAAGATTCACACAATGTTAATGAGTCTATTGGATGACAAAGACGCAATTGTCAGGACTGGACTCCGCATTACAAAATAAGACCATAAATCTTTTAGAGAAGACGAAATGCATATTGTGTACGCAAACCTGACCTAAGGTTTAACAATCTGTGAGTATAGCCTTGAACATTTGCAGACAACTCTAGTTGGAGAAACAACAACAAATTATCCTGCGATGAGGAACGTGAAAGGCAACGCTCAAAAAGACATGGAGGGCCATGCATGAGATTGTTATAAAGCACGTAACCACCTGTGACCAGACCCATGAGAGCTAAATATGTCATTTCCTGGAAAATGAGTTTTTTTTAATCCTTGCTGCTGAGTAACAATTACTGAAGAGAAATACCTCCAAAGACAACAGCGTCATATGTAAAGGTTGATTTTATAAATCTCTGTGCATGTGTACCTAAAGAAGGTCTACAAATGTTTTCGTCTTTCTGTTCTGCAGAGAATACAAAGAGGCAAATAGTGATGGCAACCTGACCCACATAGTGAGATGAAGTCATGATTGCTCAGCATGAGGGATGTTAACATTAGTAAGAACAGAGCAGAGCCACTGGTCAATATGGTTGTCACTCACTGAAACACTACACTAACCTACAATCCACGTTCATTTATGGTTACACATCGTTGTACTCCTTTTAAACACGACAAAACTGTCATTTGACTAGTTACATGTATATTACCATAGTAACGTCGGTATCTTGGTACCATTCATTACGTTGACAAATCCTACAGTGCAAATGAATGGTTAGACACACACTTCGTAGAAATAAGTAAGTATAACTCGCGTTGTGTACATTAAACCAAAGCTCTTGTTTGTTTTTGCATCTGAAATGTGTTAAGTGTGGCACGAGGCTCCATTTAAAGGTCTCAGCATCTTCAGACTCCGGGGTGGCTAACTCGTTAGCATTAGCAGTCGTACTCGTATTTGGAACTCACGCACATTTCAAATCTTTTGACAATTCAAACCGACCAACTCCCATTCCGTCCTGTGGTGGGAAGACTTTGAGTGTGAATGAATAAGTCTCTTTGCTGGCATCGATGAAATGCTAATGGTTAGCATCGTCTCTATGGGCGATGCTGACCGGCAGATGGTTGTAGCATCCACACATCATTGGGCTCACCTCTCTTTCATGAAGTGTTTGATTCTGACGATGGCCTTCTCGTCGATCTTCCGCAGGAAGGTTTTCAAGCGCTCCCTCTTGTTCTCGAGCATTCTTCCCTCTGCCAGTGGTGGTCAGCTGGTGTGGATACGAAGCGCCACGCCACGCCGAACCGAGCCGCACAGTTCTGCCTTGGATTGTGCCTCGAACCCCCCTTGTGTCATCCACCGCTGATTAGGATAATGAGCCGAAATCGAACCAAGGCAACGGACCAATGAGCAATAAGGAGAGGCTGCTTGAAAGCGGTCATGTCAGACGCAGCATCCAATCAGAATGAGGTAGCTGGTTGGGACAGCCCACCTATTCCCTTAGATGGGGGGAAAGGGTGGTCCTTGTTCACAGACATCTGGAACGCACTGTATTATTATTAGGCGAAGTCCGGACCTATGTAAGCAATAATATACTCGAGGCGTTAACTTTTCACGTGTATACAACAACGCGTGAATCCCCAATAGGGAACTTCTGGATGGAAACCCAAATAATCGCTTTTTTATTTTCCCCCCACCCGAAAAAAACAAACAAACACGGTCAGATCATCTCTTAACAATATGTACACAGTTCAATTTGGAGTCGTGTAGAACTGCTTTACACTCGAAAATTTTTTTTTTAATTTGTTCGCATTCAAATGTAGCAAAATAAAATAATTTTAATATTAAGACACCTCTCAGTTTGACACCATTGCGTATCTAAAGAGCAAAGTGAGTAAGAAAATGTGTTTGGTAGCTGATTTATTTGTTGTAACAATGCCTCTTAGCAGCACCATTGAAATCTTAAAATTAGCACCATTGGAAAGCCTGTTTATTACTCTTTTATCTGGCGCCTGGTACCACATATGTAAGGAACATGCATTTGTGGGATGAGCAGCAGAGCTGAGTATGTGGTTTGCCCCTAGGAAAAATCTCTTCTAACCTCTTCTCATGAAAACAGCTTATTTTGCTGTTGTCATTGACTCGTGTTATGTTATTTAGTGTATTGGGTGATTGCAGTTTGAAGAAACAAGACATACTGGCCATTTGACAATTTATTCAGTCTCAGTCATGTGGAAGGAAGAACCATATAGTACACAGCCACAACAGCCTACACCTTGTCACCAGCCTGGTCATAGGCTGCTCTGGGGTGGCATCCAATTCTTCAACCAGTATTTTTTTACATGGTTGTGCTGGTCACTCTGGCACAAACAGCGCACTCTGGCACAAACAGCGCATCAAAACTAATCCCACAGGTGTTCAGTGGGGTGGAGGGCAGGACATTCCATTATCTCCACTCCCAGATTCCGGAGGTAGTCTCTGATAAACCCTACTCTGAGGGGGCAAGGTTGGCATCTTGGAGGATAGAAATGGGTCCCAGAATGTAGAGATATGGGACTGTTTGCAATGTTGATACCTCTCTGTTTTGTGATTGCATGCAATAATGACAAGCCTTGTTTCTTCAATAAGGGAGATGCCTCCCCACACTATTACACTGCCTCCACCCAAAGATTTATCGCTGCGGCAATCAGCATAGTGTTCTACACGTCTACATCCAACTGATATAGACAGAATCTGGATTCACCACCGAACATAACAATCCTCCACGTGTTCAGTCGAATGTGGCGATGCCGATGCCCTTGGAGCAGATACCGACTACGCACTGTAGCGGGCCCATACCCAGAGTATGGCAACAGCAAAATAAGCTGCCTGGCCTTGGCAGAGAAGATTTGACACGTTCTTCATCGCCTCAACCCGCATACTCAGCGCTGCTGCTCATCCCATGAATGCATGTTCCTTACAAATTTAGCACCATTTACAAGGATAACCAACAAGCTTTCCAATGTTATACGATTTATTGCCAGGAAGCATTGTTACAACAAGAAAATAATCTTCCAAACACAAATTCCTTTCCTTTTTGTGCAAGCATGATTATCAATCCATCAACTCTCCATTCCGCTCATTAGGGGCACGGCTGTGATGGAGCCTGTCCCAAGTGACTTTGAGTGAGAGGTGTGGTACACCCTGGATTGGTCGCCAGCAAATCCAAGGGCACATACAAGTCTAGACCACTATTCACACCTAAGGACAATTAAGAGTTTTCAACTAACCTAACAGGCATGTTTTGGGCAATGTGGAGTGAAGCCTTAGTAGCTGGCGAAAACTCATGCAAGCACAGTCAGTATTATCTATGTAAAGCTAATTCTTAACATAGTCAATCATAAAGCATTGCTCAGCTGCTCAGTGCAACAGTATAAATAAACCCACCTTTTCATAATAACAACTCATAGAAGACCAATAAAACTTTCAATAAATCTCCACTCTACTTATCAAGAAAAGGCAGGAACAGCAACAAGTGATAAAAGCATACACTCAGATGAACCTCAACCCCAAAATTCAAATTATGGTCACAATGAATATATTGTGTTTCAGAAAGTATGACAATAAAACAGTATACTGTAGGTGCTATGTTGTTTTATTGTTATCTGACCCGTTTAGGTTTGAACTTCCATCCATCCCTCCATTTTCTGAGCCACTTCTCCTCACTAGGGTCGCGGGCGTGCTGGAGCCTACCCCAGCTGTCATCGGGCAGGAGGCGGGGTACACCGTGAACTGGTTGCCAGCCAATCGCAGGGCACATAGGAACAAACAACCATTCACACTCACAGTCATGCCTACGGGCAATTTAGAGTCTCCAATTCATGAATGTTTTTGGGATGTGGGAGAAAACCGGAGTGCCCGGAGAAAACCCACGCAGGCACGGGAAGAACATGCAAACTCCACACAGGCGGGGCCGGGGATTGAACCCGGGCCCTCAGAACTGTGAGGCTGAATGCTCTAACCAGCCACCGTGCCGCTTAGGTTTGAACTTTAGCAAACATTTGGCTGGGTTCACTGATACAGTAAATCGTTGAGCAAGATTTTACATTTGTGGCTACCCTTAACACTAGAACACCAGCGACCCTTTCACACCAAAATTACCAAGGACATTGAGTTGCTCGTACATTAGTGGCCCATTGAAACAAGCTGAACATTTTTGTAAGTCATGCTGATGACACAGCAGAACTAACACTCCATCGACAGTGTTGGTGGCATAGAGAGAAGACCAGAACTGTCCAAAATCAATTACGTCATTGAAGCAGCAAGTAGATAATATTAAGGTACAAATTACAATTTATTATACAAATTTCAACCAGGTTTGAACACAATTAGTATTTTTTTTAGAAAATGCCACCGCATAATGCATCATCCTTTTAGATATGGCTGGCGTGGGTGCTTTAGAGTGCCTCGTTATAGGCCATGTGTATGCACGCATCACCCAGAGAAGGCCAAAAGAGCAGGCAGGGTAAAAATAAAGTCTGACTTGACAGCCAAGCTGTGGACTGGGACGTCAGGCTGACGTGGCCTCTTTAGAGCGCCTCGTTGTCATGGCGTGGGTAAGCCATGGAACGAACCGGTGGGATTTATTTATTTTGCCCACGCATGGCTTTTCATGCCAAACTTTATACACAATTTAATCCATTTTATTTTAACCACTAACAGTGAGATAAAGATAATAGATAATCAAAACAAATTAAAAATAAGAAAAACTGTGTTGATCACTTGGATATAGTTACATCACTTCCTGTCAAAGTACCTTCAAAGTACACCAAAGTACACTTAGCCTAGCATTTGGTACTATTTTGATGTCTCATTTTACGGATATACTTTGTGATGTTTTTTTAATCATTCAAATTTGGAAGACATTTATTTTTACTTTACGGTCAGTAAGTATCTGTATCATCAGTGTTCTGTAAATTGACTGTCTGTTGTACTAGAGCGGCTCCAACTACCGGAGACAAATTCCTTGTGTGTTTTGGACATACTTGGCAAATAAAGATGATTCTGATTCTGATTCTGATTCTGATCTCCTTGTCACAAAACTTTAGGAGCAAACCTCTGTCAAGGTGATGTCACAGAATTGGGCTAAGAGGTCCCAGGGAGGAGTTACAAGAAAGAGTTTCAGGACACCAAGCAGAGAAAGATAGATTCTGAATCTCAAGTTGGTGTCCAGGACATATCAAAAGTGCGAAAAGAATAAACTGAGCTGTCTGGAATTTTAGATTACCTCCCTTGGCAAGTGGAACGAGGTAATTTTCTTGGGGCTTATAAAAAGACAGTTGTATGCTTCACTGTATTCCGTCCTGATCTTGGAACTGATGTGCATTGTGCTTCATTTTCACAGTGTTAGATGACTGCACATGGTGTCTGATGGTACCAATTAGAAAATAAAGGGAAGCACATGTCAGAACACATCTCGCCTGTTCATTGTGCTAAGAGTATATGCGAATATGCGCCGAAAAACTTCTTGGTGTTTCAATATTTAACATTATGACGAAATAGAAACATACTTCCTTTAACTTGCAACATGACTTTCGTAAGTATATTTACTACATGCTGACCTTGGAAACGTCTTATTCTATCAGAAAGTTTTAGTTTACAACTGTGAGAGTACAAATTGGGGCAGCTTTACAGCTCAGGAAAAGAAAAGGCAGTGTACTGACAGAGCAAACACACAACCTTTGCATCCACCCTCGAGTGTTTTCCCCTCAGCTCCGTTAGCCAGGAAATATAGCCAATAGAAAAGAGGAAACCACTCTTCACAGGGAAGTGATGCAAGGAGTGGGTGTCAAAGCAGAGTGGGAAAGAACACATTTGACTGTACGGAACATCAGTGACGCATGAATCAATATTTGAGAAACATGATGATGACGGTAAATTAACACAATATTGCCCTAGCATTATTATTTTTAATGAAAACTTTGACCCACTTGGTTTGTATGAAATCCTGAAACCTTGGAAAAACATTTTTCTTTACCTTAATATTAGGTTGGAAATGTCTGGGATTGTTTTCAGTTTCTCTTTTCTGTATCCATTTTAGTTGATGCAAATATCACAATAGGCTACATGAGAAGGTTACTCATGAAAGTAGACATCAAATGAAATTACTCTGCAAATAGAAAACATCCAAGTGTTAAAATGACAACGTGCAGAAGGAATAAGTATAGCATATTGTCTGCGCTAACTCAAACTTCAGGGAAAAGTTCTGGGAAAATTGCCATGCAAATAGCGGAAAATGTGCCACATGACCTGTTCTGAAAATATTGACATTGTTTGTCATAAAACTGGAATTAGTACAGTGGAAAGAGTCAACATTAAAAATGAAAACCAAAACAAGTAACCGTGGCCTTCAGGCTCCAAGGAAGAAAATTGGTAAAATATTCTGATTCAGGCAATAATAGTTATAAACAAATTTAGAATTACCTTAATCTTTTCATTGCCATGGAAAAAAAAACAGGATGTGAATCGTATGGGCCAAGGAAGAATCTCATATCTGGATAAAGCTACACTTGTTTACACAGGCACCTTGGACACCCTGATTGTTTTTTATTTTTTTATTTTAGAATAACATAATTCTAGCCCCCTTTGGCCAAGAACCCATGTTTGCTAATAAAAACTTTCGATTGATCATGATGATTCATTTTAAAAAGTTACTTAAATTGCTTAAGAAGTTAATACCAGTATTTCATTAAAATGTAGAGCTATCTAATAAGGGTCTATCAATTAATGCCTGATGAAGTGTTTTAATGACAAAATTCAAGCATATACAGTAGGTGTACAATCGTGTGATTGTTATAATATAAAATTGCTTTAACAGAGGTCTGCACTGCGTGCCATTCTAAATACTGTATATATATATATTATTTTGTACATCTCTGATATCCAGGGCTATAAAGTCTGGTCTCTGTGACAGACTGATTTGATTATGAATTGTCCATGTCATTCATTAGTTACACTTAAAGCAAGACTTCTAGTTATATAAATGTGTAGAACACGATGACAGTTTCATGTATGGCCACTTCCATATTTGGGAAAACAACCACTTCATTATCTAAGCTGCCGAACACAAATCCTTGTTTTCTTTATAACAGGAGAGATATACATGTTATCATGTAAGTCTTTGTATGACCCAAAGTGTCTTATCTGTTGGAAAAGGAAGGTTTGCAAGGGAGGTCATCCTTGATCTCCGGGGTTAAACATTCGTAAACATGCTGACCTTGAAGTCATGGTATCACCTTTGCCTCGTAAAAACAGGCCATGACGGCCATGATTACAGCCTGCAGCGGGTGTTCAGGAATGATTAATAAGCAGAATAAATTGACAGTGGCGGAAGAAGTAAGAACCAAATTATCAGCAGTATCAACATGCAAAAATTCTGCATTTAACATTTCACATCAAGACTCTTTGGGAGGTCACAGACAGAAAATGACAATGCAAAAGCGAAATGTTTCAAGATTTCAAGATTCATAATTTTAACATTTTTAAGGTCACTGTTGGGAGCAAGTATACATGCTTGGTTTCAATTCAATACAGGACTAGTGCTTAAAACTATGGCCGTGCAAAAAAAGAAAGAAAGAAAAACGGTATCTGGCGAATGTTGAAAATACTGTACAATAAACAAAGGTACAGTATTTGGTACATTAAGTGGGTGTTGTTTTGAGTAACCATAAGATTCAGTATAATGCCACAAAATTATAAGACTACAGCTATTCACTTCCAAATGTAAATGAACTGACATTTGACACAAATCAGACAACTTTGTGGATGTGTTTTTCTTGCAATTTCCACTATAACTGAACACTGTTGCTGGCCTTTGATATTCTCGTGGTATGACGACTCACCATGAAATCAGTTTGAAGCGGTCTTTTTCTAATGGGATCCACGTTGGAATCACGCTGCAATGACACATTTCATCATCCATCCATTTTCTGAGCCGCTTCTCCTCACTAGGGTCGTGGGCGTGCTGGAGCCTATCCCAGCTAACTGCGGGCTGGAGGCGGGGTACACCCTGAACTGGTTGCCAGCCAATCGCAGGGCACATACAAACAAACAACCATTCGCACTCACAGTCACACCTACGGGAAATTTAGAGTCTCCAATTAATGCATGTTTTTGGGATGAAACCGGAGTGCCCGGAGAAAACCCACGCAGGAACGGGGAGAACATGCAAACTCCACACAGGCGGGGCTCGGGGATCGAACCTGGGTCCTCAGAACTGTGAGGCTGACGCTCTAACCAGTCGGCCACCGTGCCGCCACATTTCATCATGTTTCTTTTTGTTTTACTTGTACTGACAGAAAAATAAAATACAAATGTATAGGAACGTTCATGGCATACAGGGCATCATCATCATCAGGACTTAGATCATCATCCTCCATAGAACAAGAAGTAGTTTGCTCACTAACAAATGGTTGGACAAACACAACCAACATGTCTTTTGCTGTTAAAATTCAGCAGTGGTGGAGTGCTTCTACTCTACATCGAGTGCCATTCTATTTTTATTTTCTAATAAATTGATTACAGTATGTTTCATCTCTCAGTTGTTTATGGCATATCGTGCATATTGTAGCAAATTGTGTTGGTCTATGTTTGCATTGTTGAGCACACAAATGTCAATGATGAGAAATATTACATAATATACAAGAAATGGTTACAGTAGCATCCCATACCATTTTTAACTCCTCACTGTACAGTAAATTTCAATTTAAATTAATTTAACAAACTGATCGATTCAAAAAAGGATGCATGTCATCTACTGTCTGCTACTGTATATACATAATGTGGAAATCCAAAATCTAAAGAGATTCCTTACAGGGATAAACAATTCTTCCCTTACAACAATCATTCAGTCATAAGGTATCAATTTGATAATTACTCAATTAGATACTGAATGAATTCAATAATCCATCCGTTCTCAACACCGCTTATCCTGCTCAGTGTCACGGGGCGCTGGAGCCTATCCCAGATGACTTCAGGCGAAAGGCAGACTAAACTCTGAGTTGGTCGTCAGTCAGTCACAGGGCACATATAGACATGGACAACCATTTGCCCTCACATTCACACAGTCACTGAGTGGGAACTGAACCCACACTGCCCGCACCAAAGTCAGGCGAGTGTACCACTACACCATCAGTGACTGAATTCAATAATCAATTAGATATTACAATTCCTATTTGTGTGGTTGTAGTTTGTAGTGGTGTACTGTATAACTATAATGCCAATTATCTTTTATTGTAATACACACCACCATTGTGAATTAAGCATCTGTTGAAAGTCCTGTCTGCATGGACAAAAAGGTCATTGCATCACCAAGGATTGGGCACCTACTGGATGCTCCCTAACCAACGATATCAGTTTCCCTCTTGTTCTGGGATGATTGTTTCTAGATTGGCAGTCACAAATTGCGCCTTTCATAAACAGAAAACATTCTACACAATCAAACTGCACTCCTCACAGCCAGGCTGATGGGGGATTCGGGTACCATTTTGTCATTTTTTTAGAATCTAATTTGATTCTATTCTCTCAGTGTGAGCTACCAAAGGCTCAGGTGTAACACATACAGTCATCCACTTGAAGGGTGTTTGGTTTCTACATGGCAGTTAATGTTACCATGCTTTATTCATGACTAATTCATCAGCACTGATCTCCCCAAAGCTGAGGATGGTTGGATGGTTGGACAGCTAACTAAGGGGGGAGGTCAGTATTTGTCTCTTTATGCTAGAGCAGTTGCACCAGCAGGGCTACCAGAGGAGGAAAGCACGTCAGCAGATGCAGAGCAGGGAGGCTATGAGCCCACAGGACTCCAAGGCAGCTGGGGCAGAGGCCATGGAGGGACACAAGGCTCAAAGCCACAATCGGGGGCATATGGAGCCCACAGCGCCTCTGCTTCCTCCTCCTTCACCACCGCCAACTGGGCTGCCGGAATACCCACGGCCGAGGCTTATTTTCCACACGCAGCTGGCTCACGGAAGCCCCACGGGCCGAATCCATGGATTCACCAATGTGAAGGAGCTGTATGCCAAGATTGCTGACGTTTTCAACATCTCTCACTCAGAGGTATAAAACTGGTTTTGTCAACAACAACAACAGTGTGCTGTTTTATTGAATTTGATCTAGCTTTTCTGTGGATTGTTTATTTATTTATTTATTTTTTATTTTTTGGTTCTCATGAAACGCTGTTAAAGTGACACAGTGTTCCCATCTTTACATGGATCATGAGGGCAAATCATACTAACTTGCTGTGATATTAGGTGCTGCACAATTCTGCAACATCCAACAGAAGAGAAAAAAACACAATGCTTAATGAAGCAAGATAATATATTACAACCCTAATTCCAATGAAGTTGGGACCTTGTGTTAAATAAAATAAATAAAAACAGAATACAATGATTTGCAAATTATGTTCAACTTATATTTAATTGAACACACTACAAAGACAAGATATTTAATGTTAAAACTGATAAACTTTGTTGTTTTTAGCAAATAATCATTAACTTGGAATTTTATGGCTGCAACACGTTCCAAAAAAGCTGGGACAGGGTCATGTTTACCACGGTGTTACATCACCTTTTCTTTTAACAACATTCAATAAACGTTCGGGAACTGAGGACACTAATTGTTGAAACTTTGTAGGTGGAATTCTTTCAGCTGTTCAACAGTCCGGGGTCTCCGCTGTCGTATTTTATGCTTCATAATGCGCCACACATTTTAAATGGGAGACAGGTCTGGACTGCAGGCAGCCCAGTCTAGTACCCGCACTCTTTTACTACGAAGCCACGCTGTTGTAACATGTGCAGAATGTGGTTTGGCATTGTCTTGCTGAAATAAGCAGGGGCGTCCATGAAAAAGACGTTGCTTGGATGACGGCATATGTTTCTCCAAAACCCGTATGTACCTCTCAGCATTAATGGTGCCTTCACAGATGTGTATGTTACCAATGCCATTGGCACTAACACAGCCCCATACCATCGCAGATGCAGGCTTTTGAACTTTGCGTTCATAACAGTCAGGATGGTTCTTTTCCTCTTTGGCCCGGAGGACACGACGTCCACAATTTCCAAAAACAATTTGAAATGTGGACTCGTCGGACCACAGAACACTTTTCGACTTTTCCTCAGTCCATCTTAGATGAGCTCGGGCCCAGAGAAGCTGGCGGCATTTCTGGGTGTTGTTGATAAATGGCTTTTGCTTTGCACAGTAGAGTTTCAAGTTGCACCTAAGGATGTAGCACTGAACTATATTTACTGACATTGGTTTTCTGAAGTGTTCCTGAGCCCATGTGGTGATATGCTTTACACATTGATGTCAGTTTTTGATGCAGTGCCGCCTGAGGGATCGCAGGTCAAAGGCATTCAATGTTGGTTTTCGGCCTTGTCGCTTACATTCAGTGATTTCTCCAGATTCTCTGAACCTTTTGATGATATTATGGACCATAGATAATGAAATACCTAAATTCCTTGCAATTGTACGTTGAGGAACATTGTCCTTAAACTGTTCGACTATTTTCTCACGCACTTGTTCACAAAGAGGTGAACCTCGCCCCATCTTTGCTTGTGAATGACTGAGCAATTCAGGGAAGCTCCTTTTATACCCAATCATGGCACCCACCTGTTCCCAATTAGCCTGTTCACCTGTGGGATGTTCCAAACAGGTGTTTGATGAGCATTCATCAACTTTCTCAGTCTTTTTTGCCACCTGTCCCAGCTTTTTTTGGAACGCGTTCCAGCCATAAAATTCTAAGTTCATGATTATTTGCTAAAAACAATACATTTTATCAGTTTGAACATTAAATATCTTGTCTTTGTAGTGTATTCAATTAAATATAGGTTGAACATGATTTGCAAATCATTGTATTCTGTTTTTATTTATATTTAACACAATGTCCCAACTTCATTCGAATTGGGGTTGTTGTTTTAGTGGTATCAGAGGTCTTTTTAATCATATCAATGAGTTACATAAAATAGGCATAATACTCAAATAGAATATAAATATTTTGTTCAAATGTGATCAGTTCCAGTTCCATTCTTCCAGTTCTTATATTCATGAAGGTGCATCGAAGGTCATTCACTTTTCAATTTGTTTTGTAATGATTTACAGTGGACCCCCCACATATTCCCCGTTGGAGTTGTTCGACATTCACAAATTCACCTATTCACTATTTTGTATTATTTTAAAACCTACTCTCTGTCATTCGCGGAAAACTCGTCTATTTTCGATTTTCTGTCGGCCATAACCTCGCCCAAAGAAACCCAACCATCCAACTAGTTGTACGCTCAACCAAATTGCATGTTCTTGTCTTATTTCTGGTAGCGTGCAAGTCCTCAAGGGTGGGTAGCGGGGTACCGACGATTTTTCCACCAGTCCTAATTGTTCGTTGCAGTTGGAGTTTTTCCTTTTTTTGTGGCGGCACCAAACCAGACCGTGATGGAAGAACACAGGCTCACTCGTTCTGCTCCCAGCGCCCGACTGGCTCATCCAATCACAAATCTAACATGGTTGCTGTTAGATTGACAGTCAGAAAGAGAGGAGGATGGATGAGATGGCTATGCGTGTGTCTCGAGCGAGTTTCGCTACACTCGGAATAAACACAGCATCAAAACTAGTGGAATCCATAACAATGGCTCAGCGGAACATCGCGAAACCAACAGTTCGTGTTGTCACTGCATGGATCCGGCGATTTCAGGTCGATAAACACTGACCTGAAACTAGCCATACTCGTGATAACTTAGACACCAGCCTAGCTACCCACAAATCAGCCGAGTTTCCCACCTGCAGCCGCAAGGGCATCATCAATGTCGTTGTGGCGCTTTGCTGCGCAGTCAAATGTTAATTGTTTTATAATGGACTGCACCGCTACAGTAATTTGCCATTGAAGTGTACGTACTAGTACATTGTATCTGTGTCCTGTACTTTTACTGTATTTTAAGGGCAAAGCAATGTTTTAATATGTTGTAAGTGGTAGAAATGCTATTGAAGTGTTTTGAGATCATACTTTGTTTCATTGTTTAAATTATTAATACAGGCAATTATTATGTAGGTTAATTGATGACTCTAAATTGCCCGTAGGTGTGAATTTGAGTGTGAACGGTTGTTTGTTTCTACGTGCCCTGCGATTGGCTGGCGACCAGGGTGTACCCCGTCTCTTGACCGAAGATAGCTGGGATGGGCTCCAGCACGCCCGCGACCCTAGTGAGGATAAACGGTACAGAAAATGGATGGATAGGCAATTATGATCACTTTTAGGGAAGCGCCAATTTATTCGCAGAAGTTCGCCTTTTGCAGTCATACTCGGTCCCTATCCCCTACGACTAGTGGGGATCCAATCTACTATTTGTCTTTTAAACCTACATTCATAACATTGTCTACAGCAGCGACAAACAGATTATACAGTGATCAACAAGACAAAAGTGAAAGCTAAAGAAAGAAATTAAGAGAAGTGTGCATATCAACATTCGTCGATACTTTCTTTCATAAATGTTAAAAATGAAAATGGCTGTACAGTAACTGTATCTATACGTCAATTGCATTTAATCAGCGTTAGACTGTAAATACAATTCACTGAGCAATTAAACAGTAACACATCAGCAGTGCCAATCTGTAGTGATATTAAGACCGATACGAAGGCTTCTCCTATCTACGACTTGAAGGACATGCGGGACTAGAGATTACACAGAGTATATCCCAGCAGCAGCTGACTTAACGGTGCAGCGACATGACAAAGAAAGACCTTGAACTGTAGTCAGAC